>NC_037673.1:175630529-175692148 GCF_003255815.1 Theropithecus gelada
AAGAAGAAGAAGAAGAAGAAGAGAAGAAGAAGAAAAGAGAAGAGAAAAGAAATCTGTGAAAAGGTCAGCACACAGCCCCCTCTTGAGGACACCTACCCGATGGCTCCTTTCTCGCTGGGGCCCTCCACTCTGATCCCCCACACCATTCAAGACTGAGTTTCCGAACGCACCTCCCCAGGGCTGTGGGCTGTGATGGGGTCCAGCTTTGTGTCCACATCCCAGCACCTGGCATGGGGCCAGGCAACAGTGACCCTCAGGCCCTGTTGGTTGGATTCATTGATTCAGTAATTAGCAGCCTAAGGGTAGGGGCAGAGGCTATTCTCAGTCCAGGACCTCCCTCCTCCCTAGGGTGTCCTGGGGATCTCTCCTGGGCTCTGGGCCCACCCACCACACCCCATTGATTAGGTCTTCCACAGAACTCTCAAATCCACTCCCTCTACCCCATGCCTGGCACCGTGGCCCCAGTTCAGCCCCGGTTTCAGCAGCGTACTCCTGTTCCAGGACAAGCTGTCTAAAGGGTGAGTGTTCTGCTCGCCCTGTCCTGTTCCAGTTGTTCACAGGCTCACTGTGGCCTCCAGAGAAAATCCTGACATTGCGGCCTGATGTCCCTGCTGTGCCCACAGTCCCTATCTGCCACCCTCCCCCGATCACACTCGCACACCAGGTCCCAAATACACCACGTGTGCTTCCTCACACCCCTGGACCACACTGCTCTCCAGCCCAGCACGCTTTCTACACTGTCTGGTGAGGTTTTTTTTTAAATAAAAGCTTTATTGAGGCCAGGCGCGGTGGCTCACGCCTGTAATCCCAACACTTCGGGAGGCCAAGGCAGGTGGATCACGAGGTCAAGAGATGGAAACCATCTTGGCCAACATGGTGACGCCCCGTTTCTACTAAAAATACAAAAATTAACTGGGCGTGGTGGCACATGCCTGTAGTCCCAGCTACTCAGGAGTCTCAGGCAAGAGAACTGCTTGAACCCGGGAGGTGGAGGCTGCAGTGAGCAGAGATCGCACCACTGCACTCCGGCGTGGTGACAGAGTGAGACTCTGTCTCAAAAACAAAACAAAACAAAACCAACAAAACAAAAAACCTTTATTGAGATACAAGTCATATACCATAAAACCGTTTCACACAATTGTAACATATAAATTCAATGGTTTTTAGTAATTCACCATCATCATAACCATCATCGCAATTTTAGAACTTTTTTTTTTAGACAGTCTCCTGTCTCCAGAGCCTGTTGCCCAGGCTGGAGTGCAGTGGCAGGATCTCAGCCCACTGCAACCTCTGCTTCTCAGGCTCAAGCAATTCTCATGCCTCAGCATCCTGAGTAGCTGGAATGACAGGAGTGAACCACAATACCTGGCTAATTTTTGTATTTTTTGTTTTGTTTTTTAGTAGAGACAGGGTTTCACCATGTTGGCCAGGCTGGTCTTGAACTCCTGACCTCAAGAGATCCACCCGCCTCAGCCTCCCCAAGTGCTGGGATTACAGGCGTGAGCCACCACACCAGACCTAGAACACTTTCATTGTCCCCTAAAAGCCCCACGTCCCATTAGCCCTCACCCTCTGTCCCTCCCCATTCACCCCTTTGCCCTAGGCAACCTGTAAGCTACTTTCGGGCTCTATGAATGTGCCTCCTGTGGATGATTCATATAAATGAAATCAAATCACTGGTCTTTTCAGGCTGGCTTCTTATTCACCTGGCATGTTTTGAAGATTCATCCATGTTGTAGTATATGCACCATGTGGCTATAGCACCTCTTGTTCCATTCAGCAGCTGATGGATTTGAAAGTTGTTTTTCTTGGTCGACTTTATGACTAACGCTGCTGTGAACATTCATGTACAAGTTTTTTTGTGTGAATTTTTTTGTTGTTGTTGTTGGGTTTATACTGAGAAGCAATATTGCTGGGTAACACGGTTGCTTTATGTTTAACCTTTCGAAGAACTAACTGCTGGGCTGTTTTCTTCCAGAACAGTAGCACAGTGATACATTCCTATCAGCAGTGTTAAGAGGGTTTCAATTTATCCACATTCTTGCTAACACTTGCTATTATCTGACTTTTTAATTGGAACCATGCAGCTGGGTATGAAGTGGTGTCTCTCTGTGGTTTTGACTTGTAATTCCAAGATGGTTGATGATGTTGAGCATCTTTATATGTGCCTGTTAGCCATTCGTATGTTCTTTGAAGAAATTTCCATTCTGATCATTTGCCCAGTCTCAATTCGGTTGTCTTTTCTTATTGAGCTGTAAGGGTTCTTTATATATTCTACATACAAGACCTTTATCAGATATGCAAATATTTTTGCTTTTTCTGATGGTGTCCTTTGCCACGAAATGGGAGAAGTTCCCTTGCCCCCCTCACAGGGGTGTGGCTCACGTCTTCGGCGTCCCACTGCTCAAACCCCTAGTGGGAACGTGCAAACGGGCAGGTCATGGGGAACGCTTTCGGGCTCTGACCCCACGGCAGCGACTAGAGTTGAGTGTTTACAGCTCCCGAAGCCCCACTGGGCGTGTGTTACAGTGTGGTCTTTCAGCTTTGCCTTCTGCAGGTGGCTTGTGTTAATCAGCTCAGTTAGACCCTCTGCCTTATCGCAAGGACAGAGGGCTTTCTGTATCCCGGGTTCTTGCCCTGGTGTACAGAAAAGTCAGATCACGTGTGGGCCTGGAGAATGAGTGCGAGGTTTTATTGAGTGGTGGAAGTAGCTGTCAGTGAGATGGACAGGGAGCCAGAAGGGGAATGAAGTGGGAAGGTGGTCTTTCCCCGGAGTTGGGCTGCCCAGCAGCCGGACTCTCCTCCGACAGCCCCTAACTGAATTCCACATCGTCCCGCCGCTGATGGCCTGCCAGCGTCTGCTGGTGTCTGTCAATGTGCTGTTCTGGTCCTCTGCTCCTCTCAACGTCCAGCCACTTGCATGTGTGCCCACTAGGGTCTCAGGGCTTTTATGGGCACAGGATGGGGGGTGTGGTGGGCCAAAAGGCAACTTTTGGGGCACGAAAACAGAAATGCTTGTCCTCACGTAGGTCCATGGGCACAGGCCTGAGGGTGGAACCCTCGCCAGAGACCCCACCCTTCTCTACCCAGCACTTCTCTGCCCTTTTCCCATATCAACAACACAAAGGTTTTTAATTTTGATGAAGTCCAATTTATCTACTTTTTCCTTTCATTGCTGAGTACACACAGAAGCAGGTGCACAATGGGAATTTTTTCAATTTTTATTTTGTAGAAATGGGGTTCCACAATGTTGCCCAGGCTGGTCTCGAATCCAAAGTGCTAGAATTACAACATGAGCCACCATGCCCAGCCTGTTTTTCATCGTTTTTCTAGCTTTACTGAGTTCTGTTGCCTGTGCTGTTGGTGTCAACCGGCTTATGTGCTATAGGTCTATTAGAATTTCTATTTCTTCTTGAGTCAGTTTCAGTGGTTTGTCTCCCCCTATGAATTGTTCATTTTATCTAAGTTATCTAATTTCTCAGCAAATACTTGTACAGATATTCCTTTATAATCCTTTTTATTTCTGTAAGTGATGCCCCCTTTTTTTTTTTTTTTTGAGACGGAGTCTCGCTCTGTCACCCAGGCTGGAGTGCAGTGGCGCAGTCTCAGCTCACCGCAAGCTCCACCTCCCGGGTTCATGCCATTCTCCTGCCTCAGCCTCCAGAGTAGCTGGGACTACAGGTGCCCGCCATCATGCCCGGCTAATTTTTTTGTATTTTTTTAGTAGAGACGGGGTTTCACCATGTTAGCCAGGATGGTCTTGATCTCCTGACCTCATGATCTGCCCGCCTCGGCCTCCCAAAATGCTGGGATTACAGGCATGAGCCACCGCGCCCAGCCGCCCCTTCTCTTTTTTTATCGCTTGAGTCTTTCCCTTTCTTCGTCAGTTTTCAAAATAATGACTGGCTCCCTACCACCTCCCTAGGTGTGTGACACACTGCATTTTAGTTATCTGCTACTGTACAACGAATCACCCCAATGTCAGCAGCTTAAACAATGATTGTCATTATGGTTTGTATGGTTTTGTGGGCCAAGAATGCGGCAAGGCCCTGCTGAGCATTGTTCTGCTCCTCATCGCACCGACTGAGGTCACTGGATGGGTTTTTCACCAGCAGATGGATGGTCTCGGACCCAAGAAGGCTTTATTCACCTGGCTGGCACCTTGGTGGGCATGGTGGGAAGGCCAGATGCCACTGCACTGCCACATAGTGCCCACCCACAGCCACTGAAGCATGACAGCCTTGGGACAGGCACCTTCCCACAGGGCGATTCAGGGTGTCTGCAGGCTTCCAACAGAGGAAGTGGAAGCCGCTAGTTTTTTAAGGCCTGGGTCCACACATGTATCATTTTTGCTGTATTCTACCAGTCAAAGAGGTAGAGGATGACATTCATGAGGATGTGGACAAAGGCCCCACCATTGTAAGGAAGTACTATCAAAAACTTTGGGGCCATCTTTAATCTGCCACAAACTGGGTGTGCTGCTTTGGGATTTTGTATTTTTATGAACATGGATTCAAACACATATGATGAATTTCAATCCATTGCAGTTATTATTACTGATGCTCAAATTGACCCCATCTAGGGTAGGAGGAACTCTTCAAGTTGTCCCCTGAGTCTTATTAGCATGACCTGGTGATCCTCAGTAATGTCCTTGCTTTGGGGTACAACAAGCTGTTCCCACTCACCTTGCACTTGTCTTCGTTAGGCCTGGAATTGATCATTTCCCTGAGATGCAAAGGACTCAGTAAGAATTCCAGTCCTCCCCAGGCCAGGTGCGGTGGCTCACACCTGTAATCCCAGCACTTTGGGAGGCTGAGGCAGGCAGATCATGAGGCCAGGAGATCAAGATCATCCTGGCTAACACGGTGAAACTCCATCTCTACTAAAAATACAAAAAAAATTAGCCAGGCGTGGTGGCAGGCACCTGTAGTCCCAGCTACTCTGGAGGCTGAGGCAGAATAATCTATTGAACCCGGGAGGCGGAGCTTGTAGTGAGCCGAGATCGCGTCACTGCACTCCAGCCTGGGCGACAGAGCAAGACTCTGTCTCAAAAAAAAAAAAAAGAATTCCAATCTTCCCTTTCTGTCACTTGGACCTGTCCTCTCCACTCCTGTGGCCCAGGCTGGAGTACGATAGTATGATCTCAGCTCACCACAACCTCTGCCTCCCTAGTTCAAGTGATTCTCCTGCCTTAGCCTCCTTGGCAGCTGGGATTACAGGCACCTATCACCACGTCCAGCTAATGTTTTTGTATTTTTAGTAGAGACAGGGATTTCACCATGTTGGTCAGACTGGTCTCAAACTCCCGACTTTCAGGTGATCCACCCGCCTTGGCCTCCCAAAGTGCTGGGATTACAGGCTGGGATTACCACGCTCCGTCCTTTCCTCTCTTTTCAAAGTTATTGATCAACACTGACTTCTCGGTATCAGTGACCTGTTTAACTTTTCCTGCCTTAACCCTAGGTACCTCTGGAGCCACTGGGAACACCCAAGTGCTCTTCAGGGTCACTGACTCTTGCCTCTGGCTCTTACCTAATGTCCGATTGTTTTACTGTCACTTTCTCCCATCAGCTCCGAACGCTGAGGACCGAGAGGCCCCAGCCCTCCCTCCAGGCCTTACTGTCCCCCTTTGCCCAGGAAGTTGGTATTCATCATCTAAAATCCATCTGATACTGACCAGTTCACCACCTTCCCAACACGCCCACGCATGCCTTCCCCACTGCGTTCTGCATTTGCTGCCCACTGTGGTCACTCTGTAACCCGGGCACCTAGTCACCCTGACACAGCCTGCATGCTTCCATGTCAGGAATCTGTGAGCTCTTCAGAGGTCAAGACCTCACCCCTCATCTCAGTGCCCAGCTGCCAGAGCAGGGCTAGCCTGGCTGTCACTGAACTATGTGAGTCTTTGCTGGCATCAAAGAATGGGGCACCCTTGGCTTTCTCTGGCACCCTCTTCTCTGATACCTAGGAGGCCAAAAGTGGGAGCAGGCATGAGGGAACATGAGCTGGGAGCTGGTAAGGAAACACCTTTCCAAATGCGATGGCCCACCAAGCCTTCCTACGGGGTAACACGTTCACTCTAGACCGTGTGAATTAACTGCTAAGGAGCCGGGTGCGTGAAAGGCTCTGGGGCGCCCCACACCATTAGCTACTCATGAACTGTTTTGTGTGCCCACTTCTTTCTCCAGAGGTATTTGGCATGAGTGACTTAACTGATAAGGTTTGAAAGTTAAAACCAGTTCCCACTAAGGCAGCCCCGGGGCCCTCTGGACACTATCGCCAGCCATCTGAGTGTGTAACGAACACCCAGCACCGAACAAAGCATGTCGGGACTGCTCCAGTGGAGCTGGGCGGTTTTATGGGATCCCCTTGCTAATTAAAATTCGCTCTTCCAGACAGCTATGATCTTCGGTGTCTTATGCACTTGAAAAATAGATCTTGACATTTAAGCCATGCTTGCTGAGATGGTGCTAGTAGCAGTGATAAGCCACACATTCCAATCAGTGTAAAAATGCTAAATTCCATGTTGGGGCTTGATTTGAGGGGCAAGGGCACCCGAATTCCTATAGTTTGTCCCCACTCCTTCCACGCCCGCAGAGACAAGCCTCTTCCTGTTCCTGGGATGGTACAGACGTCTGCCCAAGGCCACTGCCCACTCCTGAAATTTCAGGCTGCAATGACAACAAACTACATTTTCGCTCTGGACAATTTCGGGTGCTGTTATCAGCCAGCTGGTGTCTCCACAGCAGATAGTTCAGGAATGTTCTGGGCCACACAAGGTCACAAGCCTGGGTGAGCGGAGCCTCCACCCCTGCCCCAGCTCAGCTCCCAGCCCATGGTGGATCCAGCCATCATCTCTGCCCAGTGTCCCTAAACAGGATCCAAGAGCCTGGGGGGAGTAGGAATGTGCCTGGCTTGTTGCGGAATCCCTGCTCCCAGGCACCCCCATCCTGGGAGCCTAGCCCCTGAGGCACACAGGGGGATCTCCCCAAGGCCCCTCCCACTCTCTCCCAGGTCCCCAGAGCAGGGCACCCATGGCAGGGCAGGATGCTCTGTAAGCCCAGCAGGCCTCTCCTGTCTGGAAGCCCAAGTCATGCATCTCTGACCAAGGTGGCTTTGAAAAGGTGTCTGAAGTGTGGGCCCCAAACACTCTCCCGCTTCATGCCTTGGCAAGAGTTGCTCTATGAGGCCGAATGACCCCCACTCTCTGCCCCACCCCTCTCTTGTACCACACCAGCCAAGGAAGGTCAGCCACCGAGGCTCTGGGGACCCCGTGTTCCTAATGCAGACAGCCCCTACAGGCTCCCCGGCACTGCTGTGGTCTGCCATGGCCTGTCCCCACCCGTTGTAGGGAAAGCCACGTTCTATCTTGGAAGGGGTGTGAGACTGGGGATGGGAGCATACGGAGACCTGCCCCGGGGGTCAGGAAGACCCCCAACGGGCCCCTGGGTCACACCAGGTTCAGAGCAAAGGGTGGGATAGGGAGTGTGGGCACCATGGAGCTTAGGTGGCCTTCTCAGGGTGGAGAGGTTGCCCAAGGAAATATTCTCTTTCTTTTTGTTTCCTCTAGGAGATTTGTTCAGGGTGGAGGCAGGGCAAGCCCAGGCATGGGACAGGGGCCTCTCCGGAGGAGAGAGACGCTGGACAAGCAGGGCCCTGTGGTGGCTGGGGCACGCAGCTCAGGCCGCTTCCCACCTGTACTGTGGGTCTCCTCTGTCACCCGCCTTGAGGTCTGTTAACAACGTAGATGCTTTGCCTCTCTTAGTGCGTCCAGCTGTCATCACAGAATACCGTAGACTGGGTGCTTATCAACGACAGAAATTGCTTTCTCGCAGTTCTGGAGGCTGGGAGTCCGAGATCAAGTGCTGGCAAATTCAGCGTCTGGTGAGGGCTGGTGAGGGCTAGTGAGGGCTGGTGAGGGCTGCTTCCTGGTTCACAGATAGCCCCTAACCCTACTCATGAGGGCTCTGCCCTCATCTCCTCATCATCCCCCAAAGGTCCCTCCTACCCCCCGATACCATCACATTGGTCACTAGGCTTCAATATATGTAGCTGGAGGTGACACTAATATTCAGACCATAGGATTACCCGTTGGCAAAATAAAATTCATCTTAAAAATACATGTGGAAGGCTGGGCTCAGTGGCTCACACCTGTAATCCCAGCACTTTGGGAGACCAAGGCGGGCAGATCACGACGTCAGGAGATGGAGACCATCCTGGCTAACTTGGTGAAACCCCGTCTCTACTAAAAACACATAAAAAAATTAGCCGGGCGAGGTGGCGGGCACCTGTAGTCCCAGCTACTGGGGAGGCTGAGGCAGGAGAATGGCGTGAACCCAGGAGGTGGAGCTTGCAGTGAGCCGAGATCGCACCACTGCACTCCAGCCTGGGCGACAGAGCGAGACCCCGTCTCAAAAAAAACCTATGGAAGCATGAGGCAGAAGCATCCCCAGCCAGCAGCTACGCCCGTTATCACCCTCCAACCCACCGAGCACGGCTGGTGCCCCCCTGCTCTGTGAGCGGGACCAGGTATCGTCGGAGACACCTGTTGGGGGGACACAGAGGCCTTGAGCCGGGTCAACACTGCCAGCTGCCCCTTTGGGGAAGGCAGGATGAGGGGCTGGCTTTTAGGATGGTGGCTTCTGGGAGCTGCCTACACGCTCTGTTTAATATTTGCTTTAACTCGAGACCTTCTGACACCATGCTGCAGGCTGATGAAGGGGAAATCTGACAGGAGCTATAGGGTGGGTCTGAGATGTGAGTCCGGGCTCTGCCTTCTCTCTCCTCTCTTGCCGCATTTGGATTGGACCTGAGGCCATTGGAACTGGGACGTTTAGAAGTCCCTTGCAGAACATTTGCTAGCTTTATTGTTACACACCCTATACCTTTTGTTATTTTAGTGAATTGATTTTTTTCATTGCTTTTTGGAATGTAGAAAGGCAATTGATTTTTGTTTATTGATCAAGCAACTTGCTAAACTACCCTATTAATTCTGTCATCTGTCTGTAAGTTTGGGGTAGGTTCTATTTATATAATCAGATCATTGGACAGCAATTACAGTTTGCCTTCTCTTCTTCTCATTCTCATACATTGAATTTCTTTTTCTTCTCTGTCTGCACTGTCTGGGGCCCTCAGGACAATCTCCAACAGAAAGAGCGTGCTGGGCATCTGATTGTATTCCTGACTGGTTAAGGATGACTACTAGCATGTCACTGTCAAATGTGATGTTTCCCGTAGATTGTTAGTGTATATCTTCTTTGACTTCAGATTTGCTAAGAGTTTGAGGTTTTTTCCAATCATGAGTGGTTTTTACACTTTATCAATTTATTTTCATGCATCTATTAAGAATATCATCTACTCTTGGCCAGGCGCGGTGGCTCACGCCTATAATCCCAGCACTTTGGGAGGCCAAGGCCGGCGGATCACAAGGTCAGGAGATCAAGACCATCCTGGCTAACACAGTGAAACCCCGTCTCTACTAAAAATACAAAAAAATTAGCCGGGCGTGGTGGCGAGCGCCTGTAGTCCCAGCTACTCTGGAGGCTGAGGCAGGAGAATGGCGTGAACCCAAGAGGTGGAGCTTGCAGTGAGCCGAGACTGCGCCACTGTACTCCAGCCTGGGCGACAGAGTGAGACTCTGTCGAAAGAAAGAAAGAAGGAAAGAAGGAAGGAAGGAAGGAAGGAATATCATCAGCTGTCTTTTCCCTGTGCCTATTAACATGGTGACTTCACAGGTAGATTTTCTAACATTAAATCAACCTTGAATTTCTGGAACATAACAACCTTGACATGAACTGTTATATTTCTTTCTTTTTTTTTTTTTTCCCCCGCCCGGGATGGTTGTTTTCTTTGTTGCTCAGGCTGGAGTGCAGTGGTATGACCTTGGCTCACTACAACCTCTGCCTCCCAGGTGCAAGGGATTCTCCTGCCTCAGCCTCCTGAGTAGCTGGGATTACAGGTGCCCGCCACCACACTCGGCTAATTTTTGTATTTTTGGTAGAGACAGGGTTTCACCATGTTGGCCAGGCTGGTCTTGAACTCCTGACCTCAGGTGATCTGCCCGCCTCGGCCTCCCAAAGTTCTGGGATTACAGGCGTGGGCCATCATGACCGGCCTGGACTCTTATACTACTGTGTGTTTTGCCCAATATTTTACCTAGAGGGTTTTCACATCCATGTTCATAAGTAGGTTGGCCTGTAATTTACTTTTCTCCCGATTTTCTCTTTTTGGTGCTATAAAATGAATTGGAGAATGTTTCCTCTTCGTCTCCAGAACACTTTATATGTAAAACCAAAACCACCTTCTCCTTTAAAGATGTTTAAACTTACCTCGGTCTGTTTCCTTTGTGAAAGATTGTTTAATAATAATCGAATTTATTTAAATTTTATCAGACTCTTCATTCAGGTTTTCTATTTATCCTTAAGCTGGTTTTTATTAATAGTATTTTCTAGGTGTTTTAGACAGTTTTGAGTTCACGAGCATCAGGTTGAAACGGGAACGTTTCTCTTGTCCTCCTCGCAGGGCGTGTGACGGGGTGTGGCTCGCTTCCTCAGTGCCCCGCTGGCTCAAGCCTCTAGGAGAGCAAGCATCTAGGGGAGGATGTTCACAGCGCCTGAAGCCCCAGGGGGCATGTGCTACATGTGCTCTTTTAGTTTTGCCATCCATAGGTGGTTTGTGTTAACCAGCTCAATTAGACCCTCTACCTTGTTGCAAGGACAGAGCGCTTTCTGTATCCCGGGTTCCTCCTTGATGTCCTGGAAGAATCAGATCACACGTGGGCTCAGAGAATGAGTGCGAGGTTTTTTTTGTTTGTTTGTTTGTTTGTTTTGAGACAGAGTCTCCCTCTGTCACCCAGGCTGGAGTGCAGTGGCGCGATCTCGGCTCACTGCAAGCTCCACCTCCCGGGTTTACGCCATTCTCCTGCCTCAGCCTCCCGAGTAGCTGGGACTACAGGCGCCTGCCACCTCGCCCGGCTAATTTTTTGTATATTTAGTAGAGACGGGGTTTCACCGTGTCAGCCAGGATGGTCTCGATCTCCTGACCTCGTGACCCGCCCGCCTCGGCCTCCCAAAGTGCTGGGATTACAGGCGTGAGCCACCGCGCCCGGCCGAGTGCGAGGTTTTATTGAGTGGAAGTAGCTGTCAGCAGATGGCTAAGCCAGAAGGGAGATGGTTTTCCCCTGGAGTCAGCCGCTTAGCGGCCTGACTCTTCTCTGACCATTTCAGCCAAACTCCGTGTCATTCCCCCAGTCGATGGCCTGCCAGCGAGCCGGCCTCTGCCTGTGCCTGTCGGTGTGCTCTTCAACCCGTGTGCTCCTGTCAACCTCCAGCCGCCCGTGAGTTCCTCTGCTAATGCGCTCCTCTGTCCAGCCACCTGTGCGTCTGCCTGCAGGGTCTCGGGATGGGGGCGTGGCAGGCCAGGGTAGTCTTGGAAAATGCAGTATTTGGGCAGGAAAACAAAAATGCCTGTTCTCACCTAGGTCCGTGGCACAGGCCTGGGGGTGGAGCCCAGCCAGGGACCACGCCCTTCCCTGCCCAGCACTTCTGTACCAAAGTCATCCATAGTACTTTTTCCTGTCATTTTAATCTTTGCTGTACCGAGATGTATCTTCTTTTTCACTCCTGAAAGTTTTGGGGTGTATGTGCGCCTTACTTCTTTTCCTATAGCTTTATTGAGATATATTTCACATACCATAAAATTCACCCATGTAAAGCGTACAGTTTAACGATTTTTAGAATATTCACAGTGGTACAACCAACACCACCATCTAATTTTAGAACATTTTCAGCATCCTTAAAAGAAATCCCAGCGACATCAACAGCCATTCCCTATTTCCAGTCTCCCCTTCTGTTTCGTTCTCCACCTGAGGTTGGCTTTTCTTTTTTTTTTTTTGAGACAGTCTCACTCTGTCACCCAGGCTGGAGTGCAGTGGCCGGATCTCAGCTCACCGCAAGCTCCGCCTCCCGGGTTCCCACCATTCTCCTGCCTCAGCCTCCCAAATAGCTGGGACTACAGGCACCTGCCACCACGCCCGGCTAACTTTTTGTGTTTTTAGTAGAGACGGGGTTTTACCGTGTCAGCCAGGATGGTCTCGGTCTCCTGACCTCATGATCCGCCTGCCTTGGCCTCCCAAAGTTCTGGGATTACACCGTGCCCGCCCTTTTTTTTTAGAGAGAGAGAGTCTCGCACTGTCACCTAGGCTGGAGTGCAGTGGCATGATCTTGGCTTACTGCAACCTCCGCCTCCCGGGTTCAACCAGTTCTCCTGTCTCAGCATCCCGAGTAGCTGGGACTACAGGCTCCCACCACAACACCCGGCTAATTTTGTGTGTGTGTGTGTGTGTGTGTGTGTGTGTATTTTTAGTAGAGACGGGGTTTCACAATGTTAGCCAGAATGGTCTCGATCTCTTGACCTCGTGATCCGCCTGCCTCGGCCTCCCATAGTGCTGGGATTACAGCCGTGAGCCACTGGAACCTGGCTGAGATTGGCTTTTAATATGTTGCATGTTTACATGGTTCAAAAGTCACAGTGACATGATGAGGTATGAAATAAGTATAGGCTGGGTACGGTGGCTCATACGTATAACCTCAACACTTTGGGAGGTCAAGGCAGGAGGATCACTTGAGGCCAAGAGTTCAAGACCAGCCGAGGCAACATAGCAAAACCCCATCTCTACAATTTTTGTATTAAACTTAGCCAGGCATAGTGCTGTGTGCCTGTATTTAGCCGGGCATAGTGGTGTGTGCCTGCATTTAGCCGGGCATAGTGGTGTGTGCCTGTATTTAGCCGAGCATAGTGGTGTGTGCCTGTATTCCCAGCTACCCGAGAGGCTGAGGCAGGAGGATTGCTTAAGCCCAGAAGTTCGAGGCTGCAGTGAGCCATGATCGCACCACTGCACCTCCAGCCTGGGCAAGAGCACAAGACTCTGTCTCTAAAAAATTAAAAATTCAAATGGGGTATAAAAATATACAAAAAAAATTCTAACTCCCATCTTCATCTTCCCCACAACTGTCTCTCTCACACACGTAACCATTTTTATTCATTTTCTTTTTATTTTTCTGTATTTCTTTATACAACTACAACAAGGAAATGCAAATCTATTTATTCCTATTTTCCACTCTTTTCTTACAGAAAGGTAACATCATTGATACAGTATCCTGCATCTTCGTTTTTTTTCTTACTATTAGCTCCTCATTCTTTCTTACAGTTGTGGTTCATGTTTATTCAACCAGCTCCCCACGGGCAGGCCCTTGGCTTGTTTCCAAGCTTTTGCCATTGCAAACAGTGCTGTAGTGTTTAACCTTATTCACGGGTCATTTTATACTCGTGAATATCTATCTGTAGAATAGATTCCCAGAGGTAGGATTGCTGGGTCAAAGGATAAATACATTTGCTTTTTTTTTTGAGACGGAGTCTCGCTCTGTCACCCAGGCTGGAGTGCAGTGGCGTGATCTTGGCTCACTGCAAGCTCCGCCTCCCGGGTTCACGCCATTCTCCTGCCTCAGCCTCCCGGGTAGCTGGGACTACAGGCACCCGTCACCTCGCCCAGCTAATTTTTTGTATTTTTAGTAGAGACGGGGTTTCACCATGTTAGCCAGGATGGTCTCTATCTCCTGACCTCGTGATCCGCCTGCCTCGGCCTCCCAAAGTGCTGAGATTTACAGGCGTGAGCCACCACGCCCAACCAATACATTTGTATTTTTTATAAGCAATGCCAAACTGTTGTCCACAAGGTTTGTACAATTTTGCATTCTCCGCAACCAGACCTGTTTCCTCACAGCCATACCAACAATGTATTTTACAATTTTGGATTTTTGCCAAATTGAATTGCGCAAAATGGTGTCTAAGGGCAATTTAATTTGCATTTCTCTTATTACAACTGGGGTTGAGCATCTCTTGATGGTTAAGGATCATTTGCATTTCATTCTGTATGAACTGTTTCTTTCTTTTGCCCATTTTTTCTTTGGAGTTCTTGATCTCTTTCTTAGGAAAGTAAAAGCTATCTTTATCTATTGCTGCATGACAAATTACCTCAAAACCTAATGGCTTAAAGCAGCATAATTTATTATTCCTCAGGATCCTGTGGGTTGGATGGGCACAGCTGGGTGGTTCTTGCTCTTAGTTTTTAGTATTGTTCTAACCCTCAAGATTCCCAACCCTCGAGCCCTGTCTTTAAACAATCCAAGCTCACGATGCCCCCAACGGCTAAGACAGGCTCAAGGTGATGCCAGCAGCTGCGCCAGTTCTCCCAGTTTATCCCCGATCTTTGGCCCCGATGGCCACCGGTACGTTCCTTCCCTGTGGCCCACACCACTTCGACCAGTGTGCTACCAGCTGGGGTTACCCACTTGTCTACATTTGGCTGGCAGCTTGGCTGAGCTGGATGGTCCACAAAGCCTTCACTCACTTGTCCAGTGCCTTAGTGCTCGTCTACATAGCCACGTCCCCTCAGCTTGGGCTTCCTCACAGCACGGTGGTCTCGGGGAAGTCAGCCTTCTTCCATAGCAGCTGGCTTTCAAGAGGGAGGAAACAGAAGCTGCCAACCCTCTTAAGGCCTGGATTCCAAAGTCATGGATTGTCATTTCTGCATTCCTTTGGTCATAGAAAGTCACACGGTCAGCCCAGATTTAAGCAATAGGAAATAGACCCCACGTCTGGATGGGAGATGTGGTGTGGGCGACAAGGGAAGGAATGTACCGGTGGCCATCGGGGCCAAAGACCTGGGATCATTGAAGAACTGGAGCAGCTGCTGGCATCACCCTGAGCCTGTCTTAGCCGTTGGGGGCATCGTGAGCTTGGATTGTTTGAAGACAGGGCTTGAGGGTTGGGAATCTTGAGGGTTAGAACAATACTAAAAACTAAGGACAGACATACATTTTGTTGTGATTTTCGGTGGAGGAACTTAGTGAAAGTGGTTACGGGGTCAGGGAGAACATGTAAAAACTCGGCCATGGGTGGGTTGGTGCTGACCCTTTCTCCCACTGGTTTATGGCTGGTGAAGGTGGGAGATGTCAGCTCCATTTAGGGGACTGGAGGGACCTGGGCAGTTTTGAAGGGGAATTTGAGAGTGGAATTTGAGAGTGTGCTCGTAAAGGACTCGACCCTGCCAGTCGCAGTTCAAGGTCAGGGCTGGCTGTAGGTGGGAGTCCGTGCAGTTCCTAGGAACGCTCACTCACCGCGGGGTCTTCACTTTCGCACTCCGAGAAGAGCCCTGTTTGTGCTCCGCTGCTGCCTGGAGTCTCTAGAGGACACAAACAGGCAGAGGGGGTTGTGTGGGGAGAAGTACTTGCTTTTTCTTGCTTTCCTCTTTACAGAATTTGTTCTTCTCCCACAAGACCACTCTAGCCACACCAGGAGCTTTCTCAGAAACAATCACAAACAATCTTTTTCCTTTTTTTTTTTTTCCAGACAGGGTCTCACAAATGACAAACAAGACAAATGACAAACAGACAAAAAAAAAAAAAGAAAAAAAAGAAATTCTTTTTTTATTCCAAGACAAAACCCAAATTGATTCAGTGGCATTTTAATTAGGAAATCCTATAAATCAGGATCACTCTTAATTTCAGACACTCCATTATGAAGTGTACATCCACATCTGGAGGACGAATAAGCCGTTGAATCTGAATCTGTTAAAAACTGGCTTTTTAAAAACTGTTGCCCAGGCTGGAGTGCAGTGGTACAATCTCAGCTCACTGTAGCCTTAAACTCCCGGGCTCAAGTAATCCCCCTGATTCAGTCTCCCTAGTAGCTGGGACCACAGGTGCATGCCACTACCAGGCTGGTTGATGTTTTGTTTTTTTTTTTGTTTTTTTTTTTTTTTTGAGATGGAATCTTTCTCTGTCGCCCAGGCTGGAGTGCAGTGGCGCGATCTCGGCTCACTGTAACCTCTGCCTCCCAGGTTCAAGTAATTCTCCTTCCTCAGCCTCCCAAGTAGCTGGGATTATAGGCACCTGCCACTGCGCCTGGCTAATTTTTGTATTTTTAGTAGAGACGGGGTTTCACAATCTTGGCCAGGCTGGTCTTGAACTTCTGACCTCGTGATCCATCCACCTCCTCTCAGCTACTCAAAGTGCTGGGATTACAGGCATGAGCCACCGCGCCCCGACTAATTTTTGCATTTTTGTGTAGAGATGGGATCTCACTATGTTGCCCAGGCTGATCTCAAACTCCTGCCCTCAAGCAATCCTCCTGCCTTGGCCTCTCAAAATGCTGGGATTATAGACATGAGCCACTGTGCCCGCCTAAATAATCTCTTGAGCCTCTCTCCTATCCTCCCAGCCAACCTTTCTTATTCCACCCTTTCTGGTATCTGTAGGAATGGACAAGAGACCCTGGATGTTTTTCTGCTCTGTGCTGGCCTCTGTGAAGCCGTGGGCCTCAGCCTCTGCACGTCCTCACCCTCTCGGTTTGTCTCCTTCTCCCATGCAGCTGTTCTTTGTGACCGAAGCTGGTTTTAAAATGTGGCTTTCCCAGAGAAGAAATCACAGGCTTTGCCCTTTGAAGCTTGATGGTGTCTTACGAAGGTCTTACCCCCAAATGCAAAGGTAGCAAAGCCAGTTTTTAAGAGATTCAACGGCTTGTTCATCCTCTGGATGTAGATGTACACTTCATAATGGAGTGTCTGAAATTAGAGTGGTCCTGATTTCTAGGATTTCCTAATTAAAATGTCTGCTGAATCAATTTGGGTTTTGATTTGGGAAAGAAAAGAATTTTTTTGCCTGTTTGTCGTCTTTTCACTTTGCTTATGTTTGTGTCTGTGCGTGCATGTGCACACATCACATAGGGTTTTCTTGAATGTTTTATTTGGAAACAATTATAGATTCACAGAAGTTGTAAGGATAGTATCGAGATGTCCCCATTTACACTTCACACAGTATCTCCCAGTGACAATATCTTATATAACTGTGGTACAACATCAAAACTGGGAAAATTGACATTGGTACTATGTGCGTCATCTTTTTTTTTTTTTTTTTTTTTTGAGACAGAGTCTCGCTCTGTCACCCAGGCTGGAGTGCAGTGGTGCGATCTCAGCTCACTGCAACCTCTGCCTCCCAGGTCCAGGCTATTTTCATGCCTCAGTCTCCCGAGTAGCTGGGATTTCAGGCACACGCCACCAAGCTTGGCTAATTTTTGTATTTTTAGTAGAGAAAGGGTTTTACCATGTTGGCCAGCATGGTCTCTAATTCCTGACCTAAGGTAATCTGCCCTTCTCAGCCTCCCATAATGTTGGGATTACAGGCATGAGCCATCAAGCCCGATCCAATGTGTGACATCTTATCACATGTATAGTTTTATGTAACTATCACAATCAAAATACAAAACTGTCCCATTGCCACAAAAATCTCCCTTGGGAGCCACCCCATGATAGTCAACTACACAGCCACGTCCCCACCATCCCTAACCTCTGACAGCCACTCATCCATTTTCCATCTCTATAGGGGGTGATAGGCCTCCAAAACTGTATGTCCAGCTCCTAACCCCTGGAACCGAGAGTGTGACCTTATTTGGAAAGGGGTCTTTACAACTGTAATTAAGTTAAAAGTCTCGAGTTGAGATCATCCTGGAGTCAAAGTGGGCCCTGAATCCAATGACAGCTGTAAGAAAAGGAAGAGGGACATTGGAGACAAAAGGCAAAGAGGAGAAGGCGATGTGGAGACGGAGACATGAGTGGCAGTGACGCGTCCAAAAGCCGAAGAAGGTTAAGGATTGCTGCAGCGACCGGAAACCAGGAGAGAGGCGTGAACCCAATTCTGTCTCAGAGCCTTCAGAAAAAACGCTTCACTTAAACTGGTAAAAACCAAAACCAAAACCAAACAAACAAAAACATTGACAAAGGGTAATCCACACGCGCGGGGCATTAGAGCATTCAACAGATATGAGCGCCTACCGTATGCCAGGCGCTGGACGGAGCATTTGGGATACTTTAGTGAACAGGAAGGTGAAGGCCCTGCCCTTGAGCAGCTGATGTGCTGATGGGTTGTTGGTTTTTTCTGGGCTATTTTCTTTCTGCTATTCCGATTGGATAATATATATCATTGTACCTCCAAGTTCACTGATTTCTTTCCTCCGTCCTCTCCATTCTGCTGTTAAACCCATCCATTGAGTTTTTATATTGTTGTTCTATATTTTATCCTTACTTTTTTATTTATTTTATTTTATATTTTGAGACGGAGTCTCGCTCTTTGTCACCCGGGCTGGAGTGCAGTGGCGCAATCTCGGCTCACTGCAGCCTCTGCTTCCTGGGTTCTGCTTCGTGATTCTCCTGCCTCAGCCTCCCAAGGAGCTGGGATTACAGGTGTCCGCCACCATGCCCGGCTAATTTTTTTGTATTTTCAGTAGAGACGGGGCTTCACCATGTTGGCCAGGCTGGTCCCAAACTCCCTCAGGTGATCCGCCCAGCTCGGCCTCCCACAATGGTGGGATTACAGGCATAAGCCACTGTGCCCAGCCTCATTTATTTATTAATATCACCTATTTCTGTCAGGCCCAGTGGCTCACGCCTCTAATCCCAGCACTTTGGGAGGCCAAGGTGCGCGGATCACGAGGTCAGGAGATCAAGACCATCCTGGCTAACACAGTGAAATCCCATCTCTACTAAACATACAAAAAATTAGTCGGGCGTGGTGGTGGGCGCCTGTAGTCCCAGCTACTCTGGAGGCTGAGGCAGGAGAATGGCTTGAACCCAGGAGGTGGAGCTTGCAGACCGTCTCAAAAAAAAAAAAAAAAAAATCACCTATTTCTTTGCCCAGACTTTCTCCTTTTTCATTTGTTTCAAACATATTCATAATGTGCACATTGCAGCATTTTACGACAGCTGCTTTAAAATTCTCGTCAGATAATTCTAACATCTGTGTCATCTCAGTGATCGTGTCTGCTGTCTCTTCTCGTTCATGCTGAGATTCCGTCCCTACAAAAATTAAAAAATAATTAGCCAAGCATAGTGGCGTGTGCCTGTGGTCCAAGCTCCTTAGGAGGCTAAGGCAAGAGGATCACCTGAGAGCATGAGTTCAAAGTTGCCATGAGCCATGATCACACCACGGCACTCCAGCCCGAGTTACAGAGTGAGACCAACTCCAAAATAAATATATCAATATATAAATAAATAAATAAATAGAAGTAAACATATTTAAAATATTTTACTCACCTCGTGAATGAATGAGAAAATCAGTAAGCTACCACAACTCGTTTAAAGGAGAATTCAAAGAACAGAGACACCTATGTATTGTGAAGTGGATGTATAAATATATTTCAAATTGGCTCTTTTTTGGTAGGGTTTGCATTAGCTTCCTCTTGCTGCTATGACAAGTTATAACAAATGTAAGTGGCTTAAAACAGCAAATGTATTGTCTTGCAGTTCTGGAGATGGGAGGTCCAAAGTGGGTTGACAGAGCAGAATTCCCTCGGGAGGCCCCATAAGAGCCTATTTTCTTGCCTTTCCCACTCCTAGAGGCTGCCCTCATCCCTTGGCTCATGGCCAGGCCTCACTGCACCCTCTGCTTCCACAGCCACATCTCCTTCTCTAACCCCAGCGCTCCTGCCTTCCTCCTAGAAGGACCCTTGTGGTTACATCAGGCCCTCTGAGATAATTCAGGGTTATCTCCTCACCTCAGGACCTCTACCTAATTTACATACGCAGAGTCTGTTTTGCCCATAAAGTAACATACTCACACTGTGGACATCTTTGGGGGTCAATTACTCTGCCTGCCTCGGTGGGGAATCAAGTGTTCTTTCTACCAGAAAGAATTAATTTGCACATCTACGGATGAAAATCATTTGCATTGCTGTTGCTTATCTACAATCTACAAAGTTACAAAGTAGCACAAAGACAATGAAAAGCACAAACCCAAAAGTGGGTGGCCCCGAAGAGGGTGCTTCATTTTATACTGAGATCCAAAGCTGTTTTCTACTGAAGATGCCTAATCATTCTTCTGGTCCATTTCAAAGGCTTTTTACCACTTTTCCTGGTATTTCTAACCTGCTTCATCCCTTTACTTCTAGTTCATGCTTTTTCCTTGTTTCTGTCATCTCTGTGCCTTAGCATGCTTTCAACTCTGTCTGTCTCTCTTAAACTCCTTTTAATTTCATGTTCATTCTGAAATAGGTTTGCCTTTTCTTCTATTTTTTTTTTCTAACTCTACCAGTCCATAATGTCCACCTGCTATCTGGTCATCTCTTCCTCTTGTCTGGCTATTTCTATCCTAAGTTCTTATATTTCTGCTTTATGGTCTTTATAGTTGCAACTATTTCACTGAGGTGTTTTTTTCTTAATATATGTTGGAAGTTTGGAGTGCAGGCAATTTTCCTCCGCCTTTGGCAACATTTTTCTGACATATTTTCTTCATCTGCAGAGAAATTCTGTTTCTCTTTTTCAGGATTTTCCTTAGGTATTCTGAATGAATTTAAAGTTATATCTATTATGTTACTAATATTTGGGTGAGTTCTTTGATCCCAGACCAGCTATTAGCAGGAGTATCCTGGGTGTTGGTGGTGGTTTGTTTTGTTTTGTTGTGTTTGAGATGAGATCTGTGTTGTCCAGGCTGGTTTCAAACTCCTGGCCTCAAGCAATCCTCCCACCTCGGCCTCCCAAAGCACTGGGATTACAGATGTGAGCCACCATGCCTGGCTCATGGTGTGTCTTGATAGCATAAACTCAGATGTGGTCCAAGGGCCACCATGAATGACAAACGCCCTCTTGCCACTTGGAGAATTCCAAGAGCTTTAGAAGCTTCATCCCTTGAACTCTAGGGAAAAAAAAAAAATCTTTACAGTGAAACAGAGGGACTTTCTGATTCATATGCCCAAGGAAGTGAGGGGCTGAAGTTTATCAGAACAGCTGTGGGTATCAAGAGAGAAGGCCTGGGAAAGAGAAGCTGGCAGACAGGAGATCTGTCTCCATAAAGAGCTACATAAGTCATGGCACTTGTTCCTCTGGGCCTCAGAAGACGACTGGAAACAGGCAACTCCAGGTCCAGGAGATGAGCTGTGTGTTAGAGGGAAGTGCTCCTTTGCATTCGAATCCCCCTGAGACAGCGACGGGCTAAGCCAGGAACCACCACATCTGCAAGTGCCCTGGGCCTTCATGTGATGTGGGGCCTTGAAAGACCCTGCTCCAGGGAGGAGTTAGGTCATCTGTGAGTGTCACCGTGTCACCACAATCGCAGGGGCCCAGCACAGTGGCCAGGCCTTCACATGCACTTGGTAGACATTTTCTGTCATGCTATACAGACTGTCCCTCCAGGTTTTGGAGAAGTAAGGGGCGTGGCGTTGGATCCACCATTGTACACAACAGGGCACAGTGTAAAACTGAGGAATGGGTCACTTCTGCCAAGCCCCTCAACCACGACCCTATGCAAGATGATCTCACCGACCATCTTTACTCCTCATGCCACCTCTTGCCATGGGCTGGGTCTCCTCCTCCCTTCTCACATGGTGTCAACCCCTCATCCTCAAATTCTTATGCACAAGCCCAAATAAGGCTCCAGGAAAACCTTTGCTCAACCAGAAACTCATGATGGTGAACCTTAAACGAAGTGTCAACCGCCCTCGCCCCCTGCTCACAGCAGCACAACTAGAAGCTTTGATATCTTCTTCTTCAACACAGCCAGGACCTGCTCTTAGCAAGGCCCCCAACCTTGACTGCAGGGTGGGGTGTTTCTTCCCTCAGAACTGGGTGTGAAGACCACCATCCACCCTGGCACCCCTGCTCCCTGTCCCTCTGCTGCAGCCAGTGGGGCTGCCTGGCCACCTGCTCTGGACTCATCACGCACCAGCTCATTGGGATTCTATTGACTGAGGCTTCCATGATGCCCCCACTCCTGGTTTCCCTTCCACCCTGTCCCCTGTTCATGGTGTCCCCAGAGTTCTGCCCTTCTCCTCTGTGCCTCATGACTTTCACACCCTCCCTGGGTCTCATGGCTTCCCATCTTACCCAGTTGCTAAGAACCCCCAGTTTCTGTTTCCTGTCCAAATCCCCTCCCCTCTGTGGATGCAGACACAGAAACCCTTTCACTGTGGTTTCCTTTGGGGAGAGCTGCGAGGAGCATAAAGTGATCTACACACGTTGTAGAGGGTGATTATAAGTGTTTCCTCCCATCTCAAACTCCTGCCAGTTCTCCCCAGTTTGAGATTGCAGTGGGCTATGATCATGCCACTGCACTCCATCCTGGGTAACAGATCATAGTTACTTGGTTTTGTGCTTTTGTCCTTTTTTTTTTTTTTTTAAGACAGGGCTGGCTCACACCTGTAATCCCAGCATGTTGGGAGGCCGAGGCGGGCAGATCACAAGGTCAGGAGATCAAGACCATCCTGGCTAACACAGTGAAATGCTGTCTCTACTAAAAATACAAAAAAATTAGCCAGGTGTGATAACGGACGCCTGTAGTCCCAGCTGCTCAGGAGGCTGAGGCAGGAGAATGGCGTGAACCCAGGAGGCGGAGCTTGCAGTCAGCCGAGATTGTGCCACTGCACTCCAGCCTGGGGAACAGAGCGAGACTCCACCTCAAACAAACAAAAAAAAAAGGTAGGGGGCACCTTGCTCTGGGCTCCAGCAATCCTCCTACTCCAGCCTCCCAAGTAGCTGTGACTACAGATATGCACCACCACAGGCAGCTAATCATGTTTTGTAGGGACGGGGTTTCGCCATGTTCCCCAGGCTGGTCTGGAAATACTGCGCTCAAGTGATCCTCTCACCGCAGCCTCCCAAAGTGCTGGGATTGCGGATGTGAGCCACGGCCCCTGGCCACGATGGTCAGCTTTATGGGTTAACTCAGTTAGACTATAGTACCCAGTTATTGAATCTGTTAAAAAAGTGAACCAAGACAGTACAATTTTAAAGCGTTTATTTGAGCAAAGTGATTTGCGAATCAGGCAGCTCCAAACCAGAGGTGGTTCGAAGGTCACACTGAAGGTGCAGACGCACAGGTGTTATTGGGGAAATGTGGAAGTGAGGCTCAGAAAATACTTAACTGGTTATAAGTTGCCTTATTTGGTCCTATCACACTGGAAAGTCCTTAGTTATATAATTAGAAGTTTTTTGGCTGATTCTTAAGTTCTGTTTCTCTTTAACATAGACATTTATAAGAAATAGCTCAAGTTAAGTTTCACTTATGTTTGCAAGTCAAGCAAGGCGAAGGTCACATATGGGGCCTAACTGGCTTTGTCTGCTCAAGGTTTCTTCAGACCTGGTCTTCATTCTAATCGACTTTAACAAATGCAACACTAGCCTAGGTGTTCTGTAAGGCGTTTTGTAGATGCAAATCACGTCTGCAGTCAGCCAACTTTAAGAAAGGGAGATTATCCTTGGTCACTTGGGTCAGCCTCATCCAATAGGAGGAAAGGCCGTGAGCAGAACTGAGGCTTCCCGGAGGAAGGAGAAGCCCTGTCTAGACCGCAGCATCGGCGCTCGCCTGAGGGTTCCCGCCTGCCCTTCCGGTGCCCTGGCCTACGGATTCCTGACTTGCCCTACCAGCCCTACCTTTGGGGAAGCCAGTTCCTTGCAATGCATCTCTCTCTGTATATATGGATATACATACTGGTTCTGTTTCTCTGGAAGAGCCCTGACCAATACACTACCTAATAAAATCAATTAAATTCAAACTCATCATTCTCTCTCCCACTATCCTCCACCATCACACCGCCCCCCAGGCGCCCTCATAGTCCTCATCCTGATGAATGGCATGGTCTGCCTTGCTGCTGCCCAGGCCAGAAGCTGCGGGGTCCGGTCAGACTCCTCCCTCTCTCTCCTCCTATACCCAGGCATTGGGCCAGCCCAGGGGTGTCGAGAATCCGCACCCACCCCGCCACTCACATCTCCACTGTTTTCCCTCTGGCTTTCCACTGTAGACATCTCCCTGGATTCCCTGTCTCCGTGACAGTCTCATCTCCCCTGCTCCACCCACCAGCCAGGGTGATCTCTGAGAATCCCATCTCTCCTGTTTAAAGGCCTCTCCTGTGGGCAACATGGAGTCCACAGCCCCATGCTGGCTGGTCCTCTCATTCCAGCTGCTGCCCCAGGACCAGGGCATCGGGCCTCCATCTACCCCCTGGCTGGCTGCTTGTTTTCCTAAATGCCCAGAAAACCCAGCCACCAGGGGTATGGGCTGGGTCTCTCAGTGCCTACTTTGGAACCTAAAACCTAATAAATACATTTAAAACTATTTTCCTGCAGTGCAATTGAATGGACTTACCCCTCCCTCTCCGTCTCCTCCAACTGCTCATAATACAGAACCCAAGAAATGTGCTTAATTAGTTTGGGGGTTACCAACAGGAATCTCATTGTCTTTGTTCATGATTTAATGGTAGGTGATTAGCACAAAAAAGGTTGCCCCTTAAGAAAACGAAATCTGCCTTTGTCTCATGTGTGGTCTTCAAATGAGTTTTATTTTTTGTTTCGCAGTGGTGCTTGATACGAAGATATGTTTCACTCTGCTGTTGATCCTTCAACAAGTCAAGAAGAACATGTGGCCTCAGGGCCATTTCTTTAGGGTCCTAAGCAGAGAAGAAGAGCTTTGTTTTTCCCACGTTCCAGCGGCCCCCACATTCATGTCTCTATTCGATGGAAACTGCTGCAACATCTTCATTTCTGGAGACAGAGCCTGAGTCCTTGGCCCCAGGCCTTTCTCTCCATCCCTGTCATGGAATTCTTTTAAGTGTTAGCTCCTCGCATAAAGCCTGTGGTCTGCCAGAGCCCACCCTGCGGGCCGAGCCCCACGCCTGGCTTCCCCAACACCCCAGGCTGGGAGCTCAGCAACCACAGTCTGCAACTCGGAGCAGGAAGCACTTGCTGAAAAGACTCACCATGAACTTGGACCTGACTTTGACTTCTTCTCTGTTTGAGAGCTTGTGTTTCCCCCACTGGAGTCTGAATTCCTAGTAATCCTGTGATGAGTCCTCTCTGGAACGATGACAGTGACTAAGCCAACCGTGTGTGCTGCAGGAGGCAGCTCTGACCCACACAGTCTTACGAGTTCATGAATCAAAGATGCCAGACCCTGAGCCCTAAGGGCCGGGTGCCAGTGACCCTGTGAAGGTCATCCTGTGGCCCTTGCAGGGGGAGCCTGTCTTTCCCCTGTGCGAAGTGTGCTCCTGCTGCCCACCGTGGGAAGCTGGGCCCCTGAGTTCCAGCCTCCCTTGCAGAGATGTGCGCTTTCCCGGTACTTTTCCACCCTGGCGTTCTGCATGACTGCCAGGCAGTCGCTCAGAGATAAAGTGTCCCTTTTATAAGCCCAGAACTTTAAGTTTCTCTCACACAGAGATCAGACTCCTAAAGGGAGTAACTGAAGACATTCTGAAAGCTCCAGGAACTGAGAGAAGCACAAGGAGGCCGCCTGCCTCCTGCCAACAGCCAGTCAGGTGAGCTGCGAGCCACCTGGCTGTGTCCCCGGCTGCCCTCCGGGGCCCACTGCCATGGAAACCGCACACAGCATCGCTGCTTGAGAGCCAGACAAACACGGCTGGCAGGGCCACTGGGTGGGCAGAAGGCAGCTGAGCAGAGCCTCGGGAAGCTGGGCTTCTCTTCTCAGCCCTGCCGCCCCCTCTTCACCATGTCTGGAACAAAGTATTGCCCCGCTAATGATTTGCTCCCTTGAAAGTGATAAATAATCTCACGCTTCGATTCAAGGATACAGAGCCCTGGTTCTCCGGCACCAGCTGCTCTGTGAGCCTGTTTCCATCAACATGCGCTGCACAGCGACGAGAAGGGCCTCTCTTGAGGAACCGAGTGGGAAAGTGGCCCTTGATCTTTGCAGTCGGGAAGCATCGTCCCAAGGGTTTCTCCCCAGGCCCCTCCGTGTCATGGAAGGAGTGGTAGCATTCGTGTGCTACCATAGCAGGTAAATGGAACAGTTAAAAGGGACAGAATCACTGCAGTCTCTTCCCTATCCTTCACAGCCGCTGGAATTCATATCTGCCTTAACGGAGAGGCCACCTCCTTCTTCCTCTGTGAAGCCCTCCGTGGCTGCCCATTGCTTGCAGGAAGATCCCAGAGCTCTGAGTGCATGGCAGCTCACCTGCTTCACAGTCTGGCCCTGATCTTCCCTCCGGCTGCTCAACAGCGTGAGTGTGGGCCCAGCCGGCCTGCCCGCCGCGTCAGCCCTGCAACACCTAGTTCCTTCCGTGCGTTCTCATCTCAACACCACAGAGCAAGTGTCCCGCACTGTCTACTTACGGGTGGTTTCCTTTTGCGAACAGAAACTTTAATAGTACCCGAAAACAAATACAGTACTTTCAAAAACAGGTGCAAATATTATTTGGTCCTGGGAGACAAGAAAGGGTTAGAAATATTCTGACTCAGGAGAAAGAGGCTCCTCAGACATTGCTGGGAGAGAGTACGATGGTATCTCCCCTGGAAAGGGACGGCTGGCAGAATATGCCAAAATTACAGATGCAAGCATCCCTTGATCCAGCAAGCCCACTTCTGGAAATCAGTTTGACAAGTACCCATGCATGCATATAAATGGCATAAGTATGAGATTATTCACTGCGACGTTCATTGTGATGGCAAAAGATGGGAACTACCCCAAGTGGCCAGCACTAAGGAACTGGTTCATGTGCAATGATCACTCACACCGTGGGATACTCAGCAGTACAGATGGCAAGGGGGGTCGCTGTGCACCACTAGGAAAAGGTCTCCTGGCTACGTCAGTGAGTATACAGCATACCCGCCTCTTTAGGAAGGAAAAATAAAAACATATATCCATGTATAATTGCATAAGGAAACACTAGAAGTGTAAACAAGAATCTAACAAACATGATTACCCAGGCCAGGCGCGATGGCTCACGCCTGTAATCCCAGCACTCTGGGAGGCCAAGGCGGCTGGATCACCTGAGGTCAGGAGTTCAAGACCAGCCTGGCCAACACGGTGAAACCCTGTCTCTACTAAAGGTACAAAAATTAGCCGGGCATGGTGGCGCATGCCTGTAATCCCAGCTATTCAGGAGGCTGAGGCAGAAGAATCACTTAAACCGGGAGGCAGAGGTTGCAGCAAGCCGAGATCACACCATTGCACTTCAGCCTGGGTGACAGAGTGACACTCCATATCAAAAAAAAAAAGGCTGGGTGCGGTGGCTCACGCCTGTAATCCCAGCACTTTGGGAGGCCAAGGTGGGTGGATCACAAGGTCAGGAGACCATCCTGGCTAACATGGTGAAACCCCGTCTCTACTAAAAATACAAAAAATTAGCCGGGCATGGTGGCAGGCGCCTGTGGTCCCAGTTACTCAGGAGGCTGAGGCGGGAGAATGGCATGAACCCAGGAGGCGGAGCTTTCAGTGAGCTGAGATCGTGCCACTGCACTCCAGCCTGGGTGACAGAGCGAGACTCTGTCTCAAAAAAAAAAGGTTACCTAGAGGGGGACGTGGGGAAAAAAAAAAGAAGTTACCTAGACGGGGAGGTGGGGGAAGGGGGGAAGGAGAATGAGCAGATGGGGATATCTTTTCATATCATTTTGATGGTTTGAACTATGTCATGCATCTCCCATTTGAAAGTTAAAGATATTTTGTGAAAAATTATACAAGCATAAAACATTGTTAAATTCAGTCACTTCACAACAACATGTACAGTGGGACTCCACATGCCAGGGGATCCGTGGAATCTGACTGTTCTGCCTCTTCTCCCCTATGTAAAGCTTTCTCGAGGGCAAGCATCTTGTCCTATTCATCTCTG
Source organism: Theropithecus gelada (assembly GCF_003255815.1). Classification (NCBI taxonomy): domain Eukaryota; kingdom Metazoa; phylum Chordata; class Mammalia; order Primates; family Cercopithecidae; genus Theropithecus; species Theropithecus gelada. Next base: position 175,658,190 of record NC_037673.1, read on the forward strand.
CATCACTGGGCCCAAGCACATAGCAGATAATCAACAAATCTCTATTGAATAGATGGGTTGTGGAAACTGACAGCCACAGATTAAACACAGAAGAAGGCACTACTGCACATGATCGGGACTGCTCACTTTATTTAACAAGAATCACCATAGTGATGAGAGATGTGAGGGAAACGGCACTGCGGTTGCCAACAGCAGCAGGCTGGGGCCAACGGGCTCACGGAGGCAAAGCCTGGACGATTTCTGAATGAGGGGCTCATCATTGCCTAGAACTTCATGCTTTATGTGTGTGTTGGGGGGGGATTTCTGTTTGCAAAATTGTGTTCATTTTAACAGCAAATGTTGAAAATGTTTCAATATGCATTCTCCCCTAAAATGTGTAGTTATAAGATGGGAGACTTGGTTTTCCATTTTTCCTTTGCTGATTAAAAAAAAGAAAAAATTAAAAAAAACAGGAAATGAAATCTGGTTTATATATAATTTGTCACACATGTAAGATATCCAACTTTGTAAGCACTCCAAGTTTTCATTAACTCTGCTAAAATATATTTACATTAAGAAATTTCCCAGCCCTAATGTCGTTAGTTTCAAACTTCCAAACTCAGTTGTTTTGCTAAAAACGCAGATCAGGGCCAGATGGAGGAACAAGCACCCCTGATTGACCTCCCTCCGAACCAAAATCCCATAAATGATAGAAACATCTTCCTTAATTAGAAGTAGCACAAAAGGGAAAGAAAGGGGAAGGAAATGCATTATGTTCTGGGAAAATCAGCAAGCTCACCAGCATCGCACAGCATTTGCCCCCAGTTGAAATGGAAAGTGTGAATACTTGGTCCAGAGAAGAAAGACAGTCACCCCAGGAATCACTGAGTCCCTGTCCCTGAGAAGGACAGGGAACTCATGGCCGGGCGCGGTGGCTCACACCTGTAATCCCAGCACTTTGGGAGGCCAAGGTGGGCGGATTACAAGGTCAGGAGATCGAGACCATCCTGGTTAACACGGTGAAACCCCGTCTCTACTAAAAAATACAAAAAACTAGCCGGGCGAGGTGGTGGGCGCCTGTAGTCCCAGCTACTGGGGAGGCTGAGGCAGGAGAACGGCGTGAACCTGGGAGGCAGAGCTTGCAGTGAGCCGAGATCACGCCACTGCACTCCAGCCTGGGTGACAGAATGAGACTACATCTCAAAAAAAAAAAAAAAGAAGAAGAAGAACAGGGAACTCCTTCACCACTCTGAGGAATGAAACCTGCCACACCAATAATCATTAGAGGCAGATAAGATAAATAGAAAAAGCAGGTGAACAGGAACTCTTAGATATGAAGATGGGCAGCAACATCAGAGAATTATAACCAGAAGAAATTAATGAAGAAAATAAAGAAGATGTGATAATATATATACTTTCTATCTTCTGAGAGGCTATTTCATCCCTTAAAAATTAATTATAAATAATAGAGACTGAAGATTAACTTCAAAAACTTGATAGGTTGGATGAATGGCAAAATAAATGCAGCGAAGGGAAATTAGGGACGTGGGATATCACACCAAGGAATACTTTAGCTAGTGTGAAAGGACAAAGAAATAGACAATGTGGTTAAAAGTCATTAGTCACGGAGAGTAGACCCAGACATTCCAATCTCGTTATAAAAGGAGTCCCAATAGGAGAGAACAGATAAAATTGGAGTGAAGAAATACTCAAAGAAATAATTGGGGGAGAGGGGTCCCAGAGCTGAAGAAAGCCATCGGTTCTCGGGTTGATAGGCTCCATTCAATACCAAGCAGACCCAATGAAAAATAAAGCAGGGGCCGGGCGCGGTGGCTCACACCTGTAATCCCAGCACTTTGGGAGGCCGAGGCGGGTGGATCACGAGGTCGGGAGATCGAGACCATCCTGGCTAACACAGTGAAACCCCGTCTCTACTAAAAATACAAAAAATTAGCCAGGGTTGGTGGCAGGCCCCTGTAGTCCCAACTACTTGGGAGGCTGAGGCAGGAGAATGGCTTAAACCCGGGAGGCGGAGGTTGCAGTGAGCCGAGATCGCGCCACTGCACTCCAGCCTGGGCCACAGAGCTAGACTCCACCTCAAAAAAAAAAAAAGAAAGAAAGAAAGAAAAGAAATAAAATAAAGTGGGAGGCCAAGACAGTCACTTGAGGCCAGGAGTTCGAGACCAACCTGGCCAACATGGCAAAACCCCTTCTCTACTAAAAATACAAAAATTAGCCTGGCATGGTCGCCTGTAATCCCAGCTACTCGGGAGGCTGAGGCAGGAGAATCACTTGAAGCCAGGAGGCGGAGGCTGCAGCGAGCAGAGATCGCCCCACTGCACTCTAGCTTGGACGACAAAGCAAGACTCCGTCTCAGAAAAAAAAAAAATAAAGTGGAATTTTAGAAATCTAGGCACATTGCAGCAAAATTTTGGAACACCAAGGAAAAAAGGAAAATCCTCATAGTTTTCTGACCGAGAGAATAGGTTATCACAATAGAATGAAAATCAGCTTGACACCAGACTTATCATCAATCCTGAATGCTAAAAGATAGTAGGGCAATTTCTCTAACATTCCAAAGAAAAAACTATTTGTAACCTAGGATCCAAGACCCAGCCAATATAGCCTTCAAGTGGGGGTGCAAAATAAAGACATTTTCATGCGTATAGGGGTTCATCCCACCAATAAACTCCCCCCAAAGAATCTAAGAAAATAAAAGGTATCGACTACAGTAAGTGCTGGAGGGAGAAATAAAGACCGAGTTGATGCACTAAACTGGTCTTAAAAATATGAAACTGAAGTCTCAAATGAGCTCAGTGTGGTAGGGAATTGGTCACAGCGGGGTCAGGAGCAACAGCAAGAGAACAGTGAGTAAATTCACATTCCCAGTGCAGGCGTGACTGTCCCAAGGCAGAAGCAGAGCTTTCAGCAAATGATCAGTCGGAACTGCCGCACTTCTGAAAAGAACTTCATTTGGGATTTATAATCAACTGGACTGATTCACTAAATAATTGGACTAGTAAACCAGTTTTACCTTTTTTTTTTTTTTTTTTTTTTTTTTTTGAGATGGAGTCTCACTCTGTGAGCGATCTTGGCTCACTGCAACCTCCGCCTCCCGGGTTCACACCATTCTCCTGCCTCAGCCTCCTGAGTAGCTGGGACTATAGGCACACAACACCAAGCCCACCTAATTTTTGTATTTTTAGTAGAGACGAGGTTTCACCGTGTTAGCCAGGATGGTCTCGATCTCCTGACCTCGTGATCCGCCCACCCCAGCCTCCCAAAATGCTGGGATTGCAGGCATGAGCCACTGCGCCCAGCCCCGTTTTGCATTTTTAAATTAATTAAAGTGTTTATACATTTTGTGTCCTTGAATCCACTCAAGGCCAGGGGGAAGAGGGGAAACACATCTAAGAAATTCATTTAAATGACTACATATCCTTTTCAGCTCCCTTTAAACTGCAATAAATCAGACCATGCTAGTTGGAGGGCTGCCTGGATGGGAGACAGATTATGTGTGACCAGGATCTGTACGGTAAAAGCTGGCCCCAGACAGGTTCTCTTAAAGAGCGTACTGAGCTGCTGAAATATGAAAAACAAGAATTCCTAAAACAGAAATCTCTCCTCATCCTTTCAATCCCGATGAAGCTCTGTCTCTTAACTTACACTGGCGGGAAACTGGTAACGTAGATTGAATGATCCACCCCAGTTTTTCACCCACACTCACACCCTCGCCATAGCCTCCCTTTCCCACCCCTTGACATTGGACTTGGCCAAAGGGATGCCAGCAGGCATGACACAGCAAAACTGGAAAGGTGCTTGCGGGGTTAGATGTGCCGTCTCTCAGGGCCCTGCCATCAGCCCGAGATGAGCCTGCCCCTGCTGGTCCCAGGAAGAGGATGAGAGCATGTGAAGCAGGGCTGCCCAGCCAACTCACAAACGCATGAGTAAGAAATAAATGATTATTACTGTTTGCCACTGAGATGTGGGGATGGTTTGTTACACAGGATAACTGTGGCAATGGCTAACTGATGACACTCAGAGGGCAAGTGTCCCTGCAGCAAACATGAGGAGGAATTCCTGAGCCTTTATATTCAAGTGGCTGCTCTCACGAGAGACAGACTTCGACTCTGGCTGGTGCGATGGCTCTCACCGGCAGTCCCAACTCTTGGGAGGCCAAGAGCAGAGGATCACTTGAGCCCAGGAGTTTGAAAGCAGCCTGGGTAATGGATCAAGACCCCATCTCTACAACAACAACAACAACAAAAACACAGTGTTTTAAACTAAAGGAGCCATGCAAAGGATGTAATACAGATTTATTAAATTCAAAACCAGGCTGGGCATGGTGGCTTGCACCTGTAATCCCAGCACTTTGGGAGGCAGAGGCAGGTGGATTACCTGAGATCAGAAGTTCAAGACCAGCCTGGTCAACGTGGTGAAATCCCGTGTCTGCTAAAAAGACAAAAATTAGTCAGGCGTAGTGGCCCATGCCTGTAATCCCAGCTACTTGGGAGGCTGAGGCAGGAGAATTGATTGAACCTAGGAGGTGGAGGTTGCAGTGAGCTGAGATCACACCACTGCACTCCAGGTTGGGTGACAAGAGTAAAACTCTCTTAAAAAAAAAAAAAATCCAGAAAAACTACTTTTCTGGAATACAAATCAGAATAATGGCTGCTTGGGGATTAGGGGACAAGGGAAGTTGAGTAGACTGTAAAGGGATTGGGGGGAATTTTCTACAATGGTGGCAATGTTTTCTGCCTTGATTGGGGTATTGGCTACAGACAGACATTTGTAAAAAACCATTGAACTATATACTTAAGATCTGTGTGTTTTACTAAACTATTCCTCAATTTTTCAATTAGCAATAATTGCGCCTTGGATAAACCTCATCAGCTACAATACTGCCACTGTGCAAAGCTATTCCTCAATTTTTAAAAACATAACTGTATGGGGTGGATACCCAGACCAGGGTGAGGCTGAGGTGCAGACAGGCCTACCTGAGGAGCTGGGCAGCCCTCTAAGACTCCAAGACTCGGTGGGCTCTGGGCAGGCAAAGCCTCCCTCTCGCAAAAGTTCTGGGAACCCTTTTCGGGGGGCTCAGAGTCTGGCCATATCTCTCGGTTTTCTGACGTCCTAGACACACCATGAGAAAGAACTTTGACTGGGCTCTCAATCTGGTATGTGACCTAGGATATGGGGCTTATATCCAGGACCAAGAACCCAGGGCTTATATCCAGAGCCTAGGACATCGGGCTTATACCCACGGCCTAGAACCTGGGGCATATACCCAGAGCCTAGGACACAAGATTTATACCTAGAAAGGACACAGAACTTACACTCAGGGCCTGGAACCCGGGGCTTATAACCAGGGCCTAGGACATGGTGCTTATCCAGAGACTAGGACGCAAGGCTTATACCCAGAAAGGACACAGAACTTATAATCAGGGCCTAGAACCCAGGGCTTATACCCAGGGATTAGGAAATGGGGCCTATATCCAGAAAGGACATGGAGTTTATAGTCAGAGCCTAGGACACAAGGTTTACACCCACAGCCTAGGACCCGGGGCTTATACCCAGAGCCTAGGACTCGGGCTTATACCCAGAGCCTAGGACCCCGGGCTTATACCCAAAGCATAGGACCCAAGTCTTATACCCAGCGCCTAGGACGCAGGGCTCATATTCAGAGCGTAGGACACAGAGCCTATAATCGGAACACACTAACCTGGAAATGGATGCTCTGAAACACAACTAGGAGAAAACATGGAAATGCCAGTCGTGATTGTCTCTTGTCCCCATGCAATAGGATTCCAAGTGCTTTTCTTTTCTCTTTTCTTGTTGGTTCCTTATACATTTAAAATAAATGAAAATGATTAACCTCAAATATATTTATGGACATGTGATTCCATATAGAAGAGTGATTGTTAAATATTTTTTCTCAAGATAGCTTTATACTCTGAAAATTTCCTGCGGACCCTAAGGAACTTTACGTGAATTGTATCTATCAATTTTACTGTAATAGAGATTAAATTTGAGGAGATTTTGAAATATTTACTTATTTTAAAATAGCAATGATTCCACAGGGTCTACATATTTCAAAACATCATGTTGTACACATTAAATAATTTCATTTTCAATTAAAATAAGCTTTAAAAAGAATCCACATTGCGCAATTTTTTTTTTTTTTTTTTTTGAGACGGAGTCTCGCTCTGTCGCCCAGGCTGGAGTGCAGTGGCCGGATCTCAGCTCACTGCAAGCTCCGCCTCCCGGGTTCACGCCATTCTCCGGCCTCAGCCTCCCGAGTAGCTGGGACTACAGGCGCCCGCCACCTCGCCCGGCTAGTTTTTTGTATTTCTTTAATAGAGACGGGGTTTCACCCTGTTAGCCAGGATGGTCTCGATCTCCTGACCTCGTGATCCGCCCGTCTCGGCCTCCCAAAGTGCTGGGATTACAGGCTTGAGCCACCGCGCCCGGCCTGCGCAATTTTTTAAATTAAAAAACAACAAACCCATTGTTGTATGTTAACAATAAATACTTTTGTATGGGAAGCAACAATATCTTCTGAAAAAGTAGTGAATTGCGTCGTTTTCCGCTGGCAAATCTCTACGTAGATGTCTGAGCTGATTCTCAGATCTGCTTTTGCCTTCAATCTGTTGCAATGTCACACATCACGGCGTCTCTGGAAAATTCCACTGTATACTCATGGGAGAATGAGAATGAGAAAAGGCAAATCACATCTTACCATTACTATGAAAATAGTTTTGGCTACACTTAGAGAACTACTAATATAGAGTATAATCACAACTGTGTAAAAATAGGCAATTACAATTTCTGAGTAAAAGTGTCATGGTGCCACCTCGTGTCATCTTTAATTATTGCAATGCCTGCTTACCAAACTTGCCTGTGCACATGCATTAGGTTGGTGCAAAAGTCATCACAGTTTTCGTCTGGGCGCGGTGGCTCACGCCTGTAATCCCAGGACTTTGAAGGCCGAGGTGTGCAGATCACCTGAGGTCAGGAGTTCAAGACCAGCCTGGCCAACATGGTGAAACCCCATCTCTACTAAAAATACAAAAATTAGCCGGGAATCGTGGCTCACGCCTGTAATCCCAGCACTTTGGGAGGCCGAGGTGTGCAGATCACCTGAGGTCAGGAGTTCAAGACCAGCCTGGCCAACATGGTGAAACCCTATCTCTACTAAAAATACAAAAATTAGCTGGGAATGGTGGCACACACCTGTAATCCCAACTACTGGGGAGACTGGGGCAGGAGAATCACTTGACCCCCAGAGGCAGAGGTTGCAGTGAGCCGAGATCACACCATTGCACTCCAGCCTGAGCAACAGAGTGAGACTCCATCTCAAAAAACAAAAAAGTAATCGCAGTTTTTGCTATTGAAAGTAATGGCAAAAACCGTGATTACTTTCGCACCAACCTAATAGTATATGGGGGGTGTGTGCACAATATGATTTGTGCATGCAGGTCATGGACATGTGTGGAAATATGTGTATTAGTGATGTGTGTGCAAGTATGTGTGAGCATGGTGTGTGCATGTAGCATGGTGTAAATGTGCGTGCACACAGGGTCTACATACCTTGTATGTGCCTGTATCATGTGTGGTGTAGACATGCATGCATGCAGTGTGTGGCATATGTGTGTGTTCATGTGGGTCATGTGTGCATGTGATGAATTATGTGTACATATGATGCACGCGTGTTTGTTGGTGATGTGGGTCATATATGTGCACGTGGTACATGCATATCATGGGAATGTGTTGCATTGTGTAGTGTGGTAGGTGGTACACGTGTATGTGTTCCACTCTGTGCTGTGTGCATGCAGTGTGTGTTGCTGCAGTGCATGTGTGTGTGCCTGTGTTATGTGTGGCATGTGTTGTAGGTTTGTTTGTGTGGGGGGGAGGTGGTGTGTGTTTAGGACTCACACATGGAAGAATGGAAGTAATATTTCACCCCATCTGCACGCACGCCTGCTCTGTGCTAATCCCTTAACGTTCAGAAAACATACTTTAAGCTGCCCAGAGACTATCAGGCAGGCCTGGGTCCCAAGAGATTTCCATTCATTCCTCTCCAACTTCGTCCTATCAGCCTCCTGAGCTAGGCATTGCCTCCTTTTCACCGACTCTCAGAGGTGCAGTTGCTGGCTTCAACTAACAAATGGGGGATCGAGGATTCAGACGTGGGTCTTCTGACCAGGGAGGAATTCAATCATCTTGCACTAATGTTATAAAAATTAGCATTAAATGTGAATGTAACATAACATGAAGGTTCTAAAAATCGTTTACATGCTAGGATCAAACGTGTAAAAGGCCAACAGACTTCTGAATAAAAATAACAGGACAGCACCAGCAGGGCACCCTCTCCACTCCCTGACTGTTTCCATCGTGTGTGAGTGTGCACTCGGGCCATGTACACAGCTAGGAAGGCATCCACTAGAAATCACTGGGAACTGGCTTTATGCCAAATGCTGTGCAAGGTGCTTTCGCATTCAAGTATAAATGTGAAAAACACAAATCATGGGCTCAAAAGTCACATGTGCAAAATGTAACTCATTGTTTTTATAGCTCAGTTTCAATTTCTGATTCCAATTTCTGAAAATGTAATCCAGTCCCTCTCAGAAAATGTCAGCCCCCGGCCCCATGTATGGTCACTCAGACTCTGCAGGTAGATTTAGACCAACCTGTCCTTCCTTCCCTTTCCTCAGAGTGGTGCCCTGGCATCAGGGAGAACGATGCCTGGCCCCTGGCCCCCTAGTATTTGCCAGGGTAGCACATGATGGGCTAGCATCTGTGCCCACCAGCATCCACGGAAGTCCTCCACAGGGATGGACCGTGCCTCGAGCCCGGGGCCTGGAGTCTGGGAGGAAGGAGGAGGATGCTGATTCCAGAAAGACTTTGCCAAGCTCACCTCCATCCTGGTCCATTCCTCTCCCGCCGGCTGGGAGGGGGAAGCACTGGTGGTGCATGCTTTTGTGACAGCTACATGTGCCCCTGGGGTTTACCAGTCCTCGCTCAAGAAACCCAGGGACGCGCAGCTGCTCTCCCTCCCACCTCCTCTCCTCTAGCTCCTGGGTGCTGGGACCCTGCGGCCAGCAGGCTTCCCTTCTCAGATGGGCACTGCCTCACACGACCCAGCCTGGGGGCCCCCTCCTGGCCTGTGGACCTTATCTCCCAGCTCCCACCAACCTGTGTTCTTCCCCACTCTGTTTTTGTATGTAGAAAAATGTTGAGGCAGAGTCCTTCAGGATGTGTCTCTTGATGGCCAAAGCAAATCAAACACATCTTGATTTTCAAACTTGTATCTCCTCTGCTGTGCGCTCCTCAAATCCATTGGAAGTTCAGTTGGCGGCTGCTTCTTTTCTGGCTGTGAGGTCTCATGGTCCTTTCCCTGGGCCAGGATAGAGCATTGAAACAGCCCACAGGGACCACAGTGAAAGTAAGAGCAGTAACTGACATGCAGGGAGATTGCTGGGGCTCAGTCCCACCCCAGGCACACCCAGAGAGAGCCCTGAGAAACAGGCACGGGGGTTCTCCGTGGGACAGCTCAGTGGCAAGGGCCTTGTCAGCCGGCTCACCTGCCATTGCTTTCTGTCTACCCCGAGAGAAGGACTTGTCTCCCTGCCTCATGCGGGCTGCTGACAGCCTAGATCTTGACCGGCTCAGTCGGCAGGGGGCCTCACCCCGAAAAGCCAGGCACCGAGAATAGAGACCGGGTCTCAACAGAATCCGCTGGGGAGCTGGAGCATATGAGGTCCTGGGCTCCACCCCAGAGATTTGAGTCAGGAGGTCTGGGGCAGGGCCGAAGAATCTGCATTTCCAACAGGCACCCAGGGAATGCCAGAATGTCATGAGTCCAAGGCCACACTGAGCAGCACTGATGGTAAGGACGCGGTAGCTTGAGTGGCGGGGATCGGGCTAAGCATCAGAGCTGGGGGTGCTCCTGGAGAGAGGGGCTCCAGTGAAGACACAAGACAGAATCAGAAAAAAAAAAAAAAAAAAAAAAACTGTAATGAGAAGAACCCTTAAGGAAATTGTTTTTTTCATATTGTTTATTTGCAATATCTCCTGACTCTCCTTAAGAGTTCTCACTACAGTCATTTTTATTTTTATTATAATTTTTATTTATTTTATATTATGTATGTTATCTATTTTAAAAGACAGAGTCTCATCCTGTCACCCGGGTTGGAATGCAGTGGTGCGATCACAGCTCATCATAACCTCTAAGTCGTGTGCTCAAGCGATCCTCCCATCTCAACTTCCTAAACAGCTGGGGCCGTAGGCATGCACCACCATGCCTGGCAAATTTTTTAGTGTTTTGTACAGATGGGGTCTAACTGTGTTGTCCAGGCTGGTCTCAAACTCCTGGCCTCAAGCAATGCTTCCCCCTGAGCCTCCCAAGGAGCTGCAGGTCAGGCCAGGCCCCACCCATGTGCAGGGCTTGTGGGGGGCCTCAGTTTCCCTCGTGGGCATCCCAGGTAGGCAGATCCAGAAGGCCTGGGCTAGGCCAATGCAGGGCAGTGCTGGGGGCAGGGGTCTCTCCTGGCCTCCTGTCCCAGCTCCCTCTCCTCTCGAAACCCGGTGAAGTCCGTGCTCCTGCTTGTGTCTGTTGTTCACATTTCTCCCATGGACGTATTTGCCCTCGTTTGCATAAGAAATGCCACACGCCCATTCTAATGAGCTCGCCCATCTGGCAGTGCAGGCCTCCTCTCTGGGCTCGGCTCCACTGAGAGCCTCGCAGGCCGGGAGCTGTTATAATTGGGCTGGTCCCTTCCAGGATCAGGAAGGACTGTCCAAAGCAGGCTCGTGGCTCACCACCTGGCCCTGGGCTCCATGGCAGGCTGAAGCGGGCTCCCTGAGCTGTGGGTGTCGTGCCTGTGTGTCCATCAGCATGGGGCATCTGGGCCTGCCCTGCCGCTCCCAGACTGTCCTTGACAGGGCCAGGGCTTGGCCACCACCAAGGGAGGCATTTCATTGTATATTTCAAAATCAAAAAGGGGCAGCCTCATTGCACCCCGTGGAACTTGTCCCAGGCTGCAAGGATTTGAATCCTGGAATACGGTGACACAGAAGGTATCCTCTGGAACCTCAGGAGTGGGCAGCGCCTGGCTGGGCTGTGTCAGACAATGTGTCTCAGCCTCTCAGTGTCACTGTGACGACCCCACACTAAGCGCTCTCCCACTTGATGCTTCCATCCATGACATTTACCGCCCCCTCCCCTGGGCCAAGCAGGCTTAATCCTGGCCTCGGGAGACCGGGCTAAAGGGCTCAAGCCTGTGGCATGGGAACCTTAGGACACAGGCGCCCCAATGCAGTGGCATGATTGCAAGAATAGGGGATGGAGGTGTCCGGGGAACCTGGCGGAAGAGGATCCTGTGCAGTTCAGCATCAGGCTGCATCCTCTACGTCTCTATGCCTGTGTGGGGAGCCCCAGGCAGCCTCTGACTGCTCTTCCTGGGCAGTTTCCACAAAATGATGAAGGAGCCCTCAAAGCATGCCAGGAGAGTGGGTGCATGCTGGGGGATGTGGAAAAGCCTAAGAGTGGCTTGAAAACATGGCAGCAGGGCAGTAACAGTGGCTCACATATGTAATCTCAACACTTTGAGAGGCTGAGGCAGGTGGATGACTTGAGGTCAGGAGTTCCACACCAGCCTGGCCAACATGGTGAAACCCTGTCTCTCCTCAAAATACAAAAATTAGCTGGGTGTAGTGGCGCGTGCCTGTAATCCCAGCTACTCAGGAGGCTGAGGCAGGAGAATCGCTTGAATCTGGGAGGCGGAGGTTGCAGTGAGCCAGGATCACGCCACTTCACTCCAGGCTGGGCAACGAAGTAAGACTCTGTCACACACACCACACAAAGAAAAACAGTGGCAGCTGGCAGCACCTGGGATGCATTTTCCCTCCTTTTTGCTTTGATACAAGAAAGTGAAGGAGAAATAGAAACTCAGAGGGACAGTCTGTTAAATTCTCAGCTCACAGCTGCACGACTGTGTAGTTACAGAGACTAAAACTGGCATGGATGTGACCAGTGCCTTGAGGCCACAGGGATGGACCGTGCCTGGAGCTCAGGGCCTGGAGTCTGGGACGGAGGAGGAGGAGGATGCTGATACCAGAAAGACAGTGAAGCCGGGCACGGTGGCTCACGCCTGTAATCCCAGCACTTTGGGAGGCTAAGGCAGGTGGATCATGAGGTCAGGAGACAGAGACCATCCTGGCTAACACAGTGAAACCCCATCTCTACTAAAAATACAAAAAATTAGCTGGGCGTGGTGGTGGGCGCCTGTAGTCCCAGCTACTAGGGAGACTGAGGCCGGGGAATGGCGTGAACCCGGGAGGCAGAGCTTGCAGAGAGCCGAGATCGCAGCACTGCACTCCAGCCTGGGCGACAGAGCGAGACTCCATCTCAAAAAAAAAAAAAACGAAAAAAAACAAGAAAGACAGCGAGGGGCAGAGGGGTGGCTGATGAGTGCTAAGGAGTTCCTTTGCAGCCGGGCACGGTGGCTCACGCCTGTAATCCCAGCACTTTGAGAGGCCGAGGCAGGCAGATCACAAGGTCAGGAGTTTGAGGCCAGCCTGGCCAAAATGGTGAAACCCCGTCTCTACTAAAAATACAAAAATTAGCCGAGTGTGGCGGCACGCACCTGTAGTCCCAGCTACTCAGGAGGCTGAGGCAGAAGAATTGCTTGAACCCAGGAGACAGAGGTTGCAATGAGCCAAGATTGTGCCACTGCACTTGAGCCTAAGCAACAGAGCGAGACTCTGTCTCAAACAAACAACAGCAACAACAAAGAGTTCATTTGCATTAGTTCTTCAGATTGAATTCTCTATTTGCATTTTTAAAACAGGAGGTAGACTATGGCAGAGTGCAGAAAGGACACTGATATGTAAAGCATCAGGCTGGATTAACTCCGCTTTCTGGTTTCTGTGTTCTATGGTGCTTTGGCATCGCAGGAGGCTTTGGTGGCGGGCAAGGGACTGCCTCTCCCAGGGCTGGCTAGTTCTAGAGACAGCACAGACCTCCCTATGCAGACCAGCAGTCGGAAGCGCCTGCCCGCACCACATCCTTTAACTCTCACACACCCAGTGAATATTCTGCCTGCCCCATCTCACTCCGGAGCATGGTCCTGGATGACTAGGGACCACCCCGTAGCCCCGGGCCTGCCAACATTAGGCAAACGGGCCCACCCGAAGCTTGTTCAAACTCGCTTCCACTCTCATCCATTCCTTCCCATGGAGACCCCAGTGAAGGCCCGGCCAGGGCTCTCCCCTTGCTCCTTCTGCCTCAGGACTGACCTGGTGCTTCCCCATGCTGGGAGCTGAAAGTCGTCAACTCTTCATTCAAAGGCAGCGTCTCCCAGGCTGTCATCTGACCAGAGTTGAGGAAAACAAAACCCCAGGTGCAGTTCAGGACAGCCCCTCCGCTGCCTTCCTGGTCTGTTCACTCCTCTGCGTTAGGAGGTAGCCATTGTTCCATTTCCACATAGCAGTTTTGCCTACTCTTGTCCTTTACGTAAAAGGAATCATTCAGTATGTTCCCTTTTGTGTCTGGCCTCTTACCCAGCGTGAGAGTCACCACGTTGTTGAGATTGTCATCTGCTGTGTGTGTGTAGTGCTCCTTCATATGCACAGGCCACAGTTCACTGACTCATTTACTGGTAAGTGTTTGGGGTTTTGACTATTATGAAAAAAGTTATTACGAACATTCTTGAGTGTGTTCTTTATTGGAGAGAAGTGAAACCGGCCCAATTATCCCATAGAACTGATGTTTACGGTTTCTTTGAATAAACATAGAAATGATCCTCGCAGTCTTACAAGTTGAGAAAGTTCCATTTGTCTTATCTGAGTTCCTTTCCCAAAAAACCACCCACCAGGCCTCCTAGATAGAACCAAAAAAACTCACAAGACCACCATGCCCTCCCCACCTCCCAGATAGAATCAAGGAAACAGGAGACCACTGCACCCTCCCCGTCAAAACTGCCTAACCCACCACCTGCTTCCTGGTGACTGACTCCTCTTCCTCACCCCTCCCTGATTCCTGTTTTCACACATAGTTACATTTCTTCTCTGCTAGATAAACACCTATTTTAGTGGGTTAGGGGATGGGCTGAGACTGATCTCCCATGTCCTGGGCTGCAGCAGGGGATTAAAGCTTCTTCTCTGGCAATGCTGCTTATCTCAGTGACTGGCTTTTTGTGTGATGAGCAGCAGCACCTAGACAGACCCCTGGTGTTTCTGTAACATACACACTCATTTCTCTTGGGTATAGAACAAGAGAGGAAAATGTGGGTCAAAGGACCAGCATATGTTAGGGAAGAGGAGGGATTTCCAGACATTTCTGTGCAGTGCTGATACCCATTTATATGCCCACCAACCGCGCACGAGGGTCCTAATTGCCCCACATCTACACCCACACGGGGTACAGCCAGTCGTTAATTTTAGCCATTCTGCTGGAGTACTGCGGTATCTCAGTGTGGTTTTCATTTGAATTTCCCTGATGAATAGAGAGGTTGAGCCCCTTTTCATACATGTATCTGCCACTTGCCATCTTCTTTTGGGAAGGCTCCCATAAGGCTTTTAGTTATTTTTGAAAATTGGGTTATCAGTCGATTTCATATTGTGAGTCTGTCACTACTGTTTGTGCATGAAGAATTGAGTAGGTAACGTGCTTGTGGGCCGGCCAAGGTGAGCTGTCCTTGGGTGGCTGTGCGTGCGGGAAAGACCCCCGGGGGGAGCCCAAGCACCACATCCCTCCAGAGGGGCCTATCCCGATCTCACACTCAGCTCACCTCTCCCTCCCTGTGCTGATTTCTCATGGCGTTTTACATTTGATTGTCATTAGACTCTTTCGAAATAAATTGCAAGGGTCTGATGAGTCATGACTGTGTGTGCCTCGTGTTCCTGTGTCTTGAGCCCGGTGGCAGCAGTTCTCCCTCCATCCAAGAGGCATAGCTAGGGAGCACTCAAGGGGCCCAGCGCGGTCCTAGGTGTTGGGCGACCTTCCGCAGGGAGTGGCATTCCAGTGGGAGCGGCGCCGGCGGGGACAGAAGATAGAAAATAAGCCGGAACAGAAATCAAGTAATTTCGGGAAATAATACACAGAAGGAAATAAAGCAGGGTGAGAGTGTACTCTGTGTGTGTGTGTGTGTGTGTGTGTGTGTGTAGTTATCATGGGACAGGGAGTTAGGGAAGGGCTCTCTGAGAAGGTGGATTTCAGTAGATGCCTGAATGCAGTGGAGGAGGAAGCCCTTCTGGGGGAAGAACCATCCAGACAGAAGGAGACAGCATATGCCAAGGCCCTGAGGCAGAAGCCTGCTTTCTGTGAGTGCAGCAAGAAACTCAGAGGGAAGAGAGGTGGAAGTGAGGGGAGAGCTGTAGGAAGTGAGGGGAGAGCTGTAGGAAGTGAGGGGAGAGCTGCAGCATGGCCAGTTACATATGCACCTTAAGTCTCAGTTTCCTCATCTATAAAATGGCGGGTCATAATGGTTCCTACCGCGTGAGATTGCCGAGTGGATTACATGAACCATGGTGTGTAGATCCCCCGGCACCTGCAAGTTCTCAGGAGAGAGAAGCTGTGATGATCAGACCCTTCTTTCTCTCTGCTCCCAGAGCACCTTGTAGCCCCACATCAGCTCATGTTGCAATGATTTTTTTTTTTTTTTTTTTTTTTTTTGAGACGGAGTCTCGCTCTGTCGCCCAGGCTGGAGTGCAGTGGCCGGATCTCAGCTCACTGCAAGCTCCGCCTCCTGGGTTCACGCCATTCTCCCGCCTCAGCCTCCCGAGTAGCTGGGACCACAGGCGCCCGCCACCTCGCCCGGCTAATTTTTTGTATTTTTTAGTAGAGACGGGGTTTCACCGTGTTAGCCAGCATGGTCTCGATCTCCTGACCTCGTGATCCGCCCGTCTCGGCCTCCCAAAGTGCTGGGATTACAGGCTTGAGCCACCGCGCCCGGCCTGCAATGATTTATGTGTCTGGCTCTCCCTCGAGACCAGAGGCTGCACG
Organism: Theropithecus gelada; assembly: GCF_003255815.1. NCBI lineage: Eukaryota > Metazoa > Chordata > Mammalia > Primates > Cercopithecidae > Theropithecus > Theropithecus gelada. Next base: position 175,674,175 of record NC_037673.1, read on the forward strand.
CTGGCACCCATGGCCTGGACCCAGCCTGGGGATCTTCTGTTTAGCCTCACAGTTTATTTTGTGAAGATAATTAGTTGCCAACTTTCAACATTTTGGAAATTTTATGTAAAAATCTGGGTTTTGGCTTTTTTGGAAATTACAAGATCTGGCCACTCAGGATCTGAATGTCCACATGGCCACAGCTGGCTGGAGGGAGCAGCGGCTGCCCACAAATTCACACCTGTGTCCTCCACTCTGCCTGGGCCCCACCCAGATGCTCCTCCCATCTCTCTGCCTCTTGGTCCCTGAAGGCACCTGTGGTTTTGAACACTGCCAAAGACCCTGAAGTCCTTGAAGACAAACAAATATTTTGTTCTCTTCTTGTTTGTATCCCTGGAACATCCTTCCCTGGCGTTCACAGGGCCTGGGGCAAGGGTGCAAACAGAAACCCGAGTGTCCAGTGTGAAAATCAATAGTTCTTCCCTTGTGGTCTGCAGGACCCTAGGGCTCCCATGACTTATTCAGAGGGTCTGTGAAGTAAAACTATTTTCATGTGACTATTAAGACATTATTTGCCCTTTTCATCATGTTGACATTTGGTGTAAAGGTACAAAATGATACTGAGTAAAACTAATTCAAATCAAGGCAGTTGATCCCAAATGTGCCGGCACCGTGTTCCTTACTGCTCTACACTCCCAATGTCAAGAAAAGTCACCTTTGGGAGGCCGAGGCAGGTGGATCAGCTGAGGTCAGGAGTTTAAGACAAGCCTGGCCAATATGGTGAAACCCCATCTCTACTAACAATACAAAAACTAGCCAGGTGTGGTGGCACATGCCTATCGTCCCAGCTACTCAGGAGGCTGAGGCAGGAGAATCGCTTGAACCCGGGAGGCAGAGGTTGCAGTGAGTGGAGATCACACCACTGCATTCCAGCCTGGGTGACAGAATGAGACTCCGTCTCAAAAAAAATTTAAATAAATAAATAAATAAATAAATAAAAATGTCGTTTTTTTGATGTTGTGCAAAGAAATGTGTCAGCATTTGGAGGATCTACACAGCTCAGTGAACCAATATTTTCCAGATGATCAGTGCTTCATGTTTCCGCCAGGAGAAGACGATCATCCTCTGTGGATCTCTCACACTCCTACAGGTCTTGCTGGGTGTGCCAAGAATGCAAAGCTTGGGCACTCTTTTTATCCAAACCATTTCTAAGATTTATATTTGTGGTGGGCAGCCTTGAGGTATGAGCTACTGTCTCCCTCCGGGACAAACAGCAGGCTTGCTTTCTGCGTGCTACAAAAGCGATGGGTCCCCAGGCTCAGGGTTCCTCAGTTGCAGCGCAGACCCACTGTGTGTGTAGCATCTATCTCAGCTCCTCTGCATCACCTCTGCAGGACCTGGGGGGCAGAGGGAACAAGTGCAAAACAGGCTGATGCCCGCTCTGTTTGCTGTGTGAGCAGCAATAATAAAGTCCTTTTTTTCTGATACAGGAATCTCATCTCTTTTGCCAGCATCCATGCAACAGTAACAAGTTAATGGATTAGTTTGTAGTAGAGTAAAATGAAATCTCAGTCCTGATGGTTTCATGCCTGTTGCAAGAAGTCAGGGACCCTGAACGGAGGGACCAGCTGAAGCCATGGCAGAATAACATAAATTGTGAAGATTTCATGGACATTTATCACTTCCCCAATCAATCCTTGTGATTTCCTATGCCTGTCTTTACTTTAATCTCTTAATCCCATCATCTTCATAAGCTGAGGATGTATGTCACCTCAGAAGCCTGTGATGATTGCGTTAGCTGCACAAATTGTTTGTAAAACATGTGTGTTTGAACAATATAAAATCTGGGCATCCTAAAAGAACAGGATAACGGCGATTTTCAGGGAACAAGGGAGATAACCATAAGGTCTGACTGCCTGCGGGGCCGGGCAGAATAGAGTCATATTTCTCTTCTTTCAGAAAGCAAGTAGGAGAAATATCGCTGAATTATTTTCTCAGCAAGGAATAACCCTGGGAAGGGAATGCATTCCCAGGGGGAGGGCTCTGAAATGGCCACTCTGGGAGTGTCTGTCTTATGCAGTTGTAGATAAAGGATGAAATACGCCCTCATCTCCTGCAGCGCCCTCAGGCTTGCTAGGAGCAGGAAATTCCAGCCTGGTGAATTCTAGTCAGACCGGTTGTCTGCTCTCAACTTTGTTTCCTGTTAAGATGTTTATCAATGACAATGTGTGCCCAGCAGCACATGGACCTTCATCAGTAATTCTAGTTTCGCCCTGGCCTTGTGATCTCACTCTGCCTCTCTGCCCTCATGATATTTTATTGCCTTTGAAGCAGGTGATCTCTGTGACCCACTCCCTATTCGTACACCCCTCCCCTTTTGAAATCCCTAATAAAAACTTGCTGGTTTTGTGGTTCAAGGGGCATCACGGAACCTGCCAACATGTGATGTCACCCCCAGAGATCCAGCTGTACCATTTATTTCTTTTGTACTCTTTCTCTTTATTTCTCAGACCAGCCAACACTTACGGAAAATAGAAAAGAACCTACATTGAAATACTGGGGGCTGGTTCGCCCAATACACACCCACGCAAACATGCATGGGCAAAAGATCCATTCAAAGTCCAAGAAACATGAATGAATTTTGATGGAGCAGAGAACAAAAGTTGATCACTCTGGATTCAGACTTCACACTGCATCTAGCAGGGTGGATATTAGGTTGAAGGGAACGAGGTACAGGGTCAGCACCTGCACACCCCTGAGGACCAGCACCTCCCTGAGTTTGCACCCTGGCCTCACTCTGCTCACCCTAGTCGGCCCCGGCAGCTAACCCTTAGGAAACTGCTACTCATTGAGTTCTGGAGTAGCATCAAGTAAGAACACCCGCAGCTCTCTGAAAATGCTCTGAAAACACGGCTCCCTTTTCTAGTTTCCCCTCTGCAGGAGTCTGGAATTTCTTCATATGCTTCAACCTGAGAACACATCGCAACACAGACCGAAGGCAGAGCAGAGATGAGAACTCAGCTGTCTGCTCTTCATCCAGGCAGTGAAGAGATTTGCAAAGCTCTCCAACAGTACCACTCTTTCTCACTACAGTTTTCAGGTTGTCTTTGAAAATAGCTTTTTTAAAAACAAAACAAAACAAAAAGTGTGTTACTTGTATAACTGTATAATGGGCTTATTGTTATTTTTCTAAAACTTAACAAATAAAAATTTTTAAATGCCTCAGTTTAAAATTACAATATGGTAAACATTGATAGATGTAACCCAAACGAACAAAAATTCTTTGGGGTTCTCAATGATTTTTTAGAATGCAAAGGGATCCTGAGAACAAAACGTTTGAGAACTGCTTGTCTAAATATTTATAAATCAAGTTATGAATTAATGAACAAAGTGGTAAATAAAATATGTTCTAGCTCCACCCTGGAGAAATCTGCTGTTAAAGTGACTTTATTCCCAGTGAGAATTCTTGGCCACCTCCAGGTTCTATGCTGGACTGCGATGGGGAGGGCCCAGCACCCCGACCTCTGGTCAGCCCCAGTTCCAAGCAGCCCTACAAACAGCTGTTTTATGACCACCTCTCAGGCCTACTAGCTATCTGGTCCACCCTCCAGGAGAGATCCATGCAAGAGGCCTGTGCTAGGCCCTGAAAGGGGCTCGGGACTTTTGGGTGGGGAACCGTGGGGCCTGGGGTAGCCAGAGCATGGACCAGGGGTTGTGGGAGTGGGCTCCAGGTAGGCACCTCCCCTTGGCCCTGAAGACACCGGATTCCGTGAAGAGGGCCCTGCTGGCGGAAGGGCTGAGAAGAAGACGCAGGAGGACTGCTCCTCTGGTGAGCCACCACCCTGTGTGAACAGACAAGAGAAAGACTTGCTGACTGGACAGAGAATTCCAGGACAGCACTGCAGCCGCTGCTCCTAATGCCTTCGTGGCCCTGGGCTGGCCGCTCCTCTTCCTGGTCTCCCCATGCTTCAGTGCAGGATGAGGGCTCAGCCTGAGGGTTCCCAGCACTGTCTTAAGGCTCACTTTCCTTCTAGGAGCATGGGGTTTCTGGGCTGCTTCGGAGACCCTGACACCCTTTTCACTGTGTGGATTTCACTGGCTGGTTCGAGAGAAAGGCAATTTTTCTATTTCTTGGAAAAATGGACAGAAATATTTATGGAAATTTCTTTGTTAAATGATGTTGCTATTTATTCAGCATAGGACAAAGGAAATAGGCTCATACTGAATAGGAAAAAGAAGGGATTTCTCTCCTGCTTAAATCCCTGTCATATGCCTCAAGTTAAGATATATACATATATATAGGCCGGGTGCAGTGGCTCATGCCTGTAATCCCAGCACCTTGGGAGGCTGAGGCAGGTGGATCATGAGGTCAGGAGTTTGAGACCAGCCTGGCCAACATGGTGAAACCTCATCTCTACTAAAAATAAAAAAAAAATTAGCCACGCATGCTGGCGGGTGCCTGTAATCCCAGCTACTTGAGAGGCTGAGGCAGAGAATTGCTTGAACCTGGGAAGTGGAGGTTGCAGTGAGCTGAGATCTCGCCACTGCACTCCAGCCTGTGTGACAGAGTGAGACTCCATTTCAAAAAAAAAAAAAAAGATATATACATATATACATAGACATATATAATACATATATAAATATACACATATTATAGATACATATATATTAATCAGTAACATTTCAAAGTACATTTTAAAGGGTACAAACAACAGTACTTTTTTTCTTTTTTTTTTTTTTTGAGATGGAGTCTCGCTCTGTCGCCCAGGCTGGAGTGCAGTGGTGCAATCTCGGCTCACTGCAAGCTCCGCCTCCCGGGTTCACACCATTCTCCTGCCTCAGCCTCCCTAGTAGCTGGGACTACAGGCAACTGCCACCATGTCTGGCTAATTTTTTTGTATTTTTCTAGTGGAGACAGGGTTTCAACATGTTAGCCAGGATGGTCTCGATCTCCTGACCTCGTGATCCGCCCGCCTCAGCCTCCCAAAGTGCTGGGATTATAGGCGTGAGCCACCACGCCTGGCCAAACAACAGTACTTTTTATAAAATAATCCCTAAGTGCAGTTTTTTGGGGGAGGGCGACCATCACTGTCACTGATTTTACCAGGTTTTCCTAAGAATCTTACCTAGTCTGTGTGGGATCTGAAGGCAATAATCCTGTCAGTGTGAAAAGTCTGTTACAGTTAAGAAATATTTTGCTAAGCCTGTTATGCAGAAATCACTGTAGGTGGCCCGGCATGGTGCTCATGCCTGCAATCTCAGCACTTTGGGAGGCAGAGGCAGGTGGATCACCTGAGGTCAGTAGTTCGAGACCACCCTGGCCAACATGGTGAAAGCTCATCCCTACTAAAAATACCAAAACTAGCTGGGCATGGTGGCAGGTGCCTGTAATCTCAGCTACTCAGGGGGCTGAGGCAGGAGAATCACTTGAACCTGGGAGGCGGAGGTTGCAGTGAGCTGAGATCATGCCATCACACTCCAGCCTGGGGGACAAGAGCAAGACTTCAATTCAAAAAAACAAAAACAACAACAAAAACAAACAAACAAAAACAAGGAAGTGAAATGCACAGTTCCACCTTAAAAGGCTTACTTTCTCCTAAGAGAAATCCATCTCCTTTTTTATCCATTTATTGCTCATCCACCTACCCAGCCAGCCCTCCATCTATTTATCAATCATTTCATCTGTCCAACCGTGTGTCCATCTTTCATTCATCTGTCCATCTAGCCACCCACTACCCACTCACTACTCAAACATCCATTCAGCCATCCATCCAACCAACCCAACCATCCTACCGCCCATCCCTTCATCCATTCTTCACCCACACATCCATCCATCCATTTCTTAATCCTTTCCTCTGTCTACCCATGTGTCCAGCTTTCATTCATCTGTCCATCTAGCTACCCACAATCCACTTAGTACTCAAACATCCATCCATCCACCCCAACCATCCTACCACGCATTCGTTCACCCACACATCCATCCATTTTCTTGTCCCATTTGTCCATCCATCTTTATCTATCCTGCAGGTATTTTGATGGTGGCCCTGAGAGGGGCCCAGCCTAGTAGCCTAGTAGTAATTCATGTGGAGACAAAGATGGCAGGATGATTAGAAATTCAGGAGGTTGGCCAGGCACGGTGGCTCACATCTGTAATCCCAGCACTTTGGAAGGCCGAGGCTGGCAGATCACCTGAGGTCAGGAATTCGAGACCAGCCTGGCCAACATGGCAAAACTCCGTCTCTAGTGAAAATACAAAAATTAGCTGGGCGTGGTGGTAGGCGCCTGTAATCCCAGCTACTCGGGAGGCTGAGGCAGGAGAAGGGCGTGAACCTGGGAGGTGGAGGTTGCAGTGAGCCGAGATCGTGCCAGTGCACTCCAGCCCTGGTGACAAAGAGAGACGCCGTCTCAAAAAAATTTTTTTTTAATAAAAAAATTTAAAAAGTGTGCAGAAGCACTTGTCCAGGGCTTGATTTGGTGCTCCATATTCAAACTACTCAACGATCAAAACATTAACTAGAATTCAACTATGTGACTTCAAATCTTTCTAGCAAATGTTTCTGTGTTTATTTCTCAACAATAATGGAATTTTTACATGGTGATATCTAGATGGAATTAAAAACAATAAGAAGCAATGAAGGGCAAATGCCTGTATAACTATGAATTATATCTTTGCTGAACCCAACATATTTAAAAATATGATTGGATGAATTAATTGGATGAAATTTTGCTTTGGTGTGAGAGTTAAAACTTGTATCTTCTGAAAGAACCACATGAAAATAGACTGTAAATCTACATTACTTGATAAGTAAGTAGGAAAGACTTCCTATGTCAATAGTAAATCATCCGCATTTATTTTGGTATAGTAAAGAACCCTAACAAGACAAAATAAATTCTCATAAAGCTACAATGTTCTTGATAGGAGAAAGAAAGAAAGAACCCAATGTAGACATAAAACTACTATACTCATTGGGAAACATGAAAAAAAAATAAAGCGATCAGAACAGCAACTTTCACAAAGAGAGTTTCACAACTCCATATTAACATAAATCATTTTTCAAAAACAAGTTGCTCCAATTTCTTGTAGATTTCCAAATGTCCTAATGCATGGTCTCTGGTGTTCTAAATTGCTTATTAAACACTTCAAAATATACTTCTGGAAATAGCTATAATGAAAGGGTAAGTGCAACAGTTATTTCAGTACCTAGAATCTACTTTATCACATGCACACACTCTAGACACATGTGTTTCAGAATATGATCATTGCATTTACTTTTCAAAAGTCCACTGGTATAATTTTCTCTGTAACATTTATTTCTGACATGTAAAAATTTGAGATCCCAAGAGGCAGATTCCCAGAATAAATAAGGCTTAGCCAGTGATGCCCCCCACTGTGACAATGTCAGCCCATTCTAACACAATGTTAGAATTACAAACACAAACGCACGCGATGTGCAGAGCATTGCAGTGCTGGGTGTGCTGACATCCAAGTCTCCAGGAATTACACAGTTTAGCAAAGACAATGTTTTTACCTAAGATCCAGGTGTTCAAAATAATTTCTCCAATCTGCTCTAGCCTGTTATTATGTATGTATTCTGTTGTAAATGAGAAACAAGACTTACTTTCTCCAGAATAATAGAACCGTAGTGACACTGAAAGTAAGCCCAGATTCTTTCTTTTTCTTTCTGTTTTTCTTTCTTTCTTTCTCTTTCTTTCTTTTCTTTCTTCCTTTTCTTTTCTTCTCCCCCTCCATCTTTGTCTTCTCCTTCTTCCTCTTCCTCCTCCTCCTTCTTCTTTCTTCCTTTTCCTCTTCTTCTCTCTCCTCCTTCTTCTTCTCCTGCTCCTTCTTCCTCTTCCTCCTCCTCCTCCTTCTGCTGCTTCTTTTTTTTTTTTGAGACGGAGTCTCACTGTGTCTCCCAGGCTGGAGTGCAGTGGCGTGATCTCGGCTCACTGCAAGCTCCGCCTCCCGGGTTCACGCCATTCTCCTGCCTCAGCCTCCCGAGTAGCTGGGACTACAGGCGCCCGCCACCTCGCTCGGCTAGTTTTTTGTACTTTTTAGTAGAGACGGGGTTTCACCATGTTAGCCAGGATGGTCTCGATCTCCTGACCTCGTGATCCGCCCGTCTCGGCCTCCCAAAGTGCTGGGATTACAGGCTTGAGCCACCGCGCCCGGCCCTTCTGCTGCTTCTTTCTTCCTCTTCTTCTTCTCTCTTCTTCTTCCTCTTCCCCCTCTTCCTCCTCCTCTTTCTTTCTTCCCCTTCCTCTTCTTCTCTCTTCCTCTCCTTCTCCTCCTTCTTCTTCTTTTTTTTTGAGACAACGTCCCACTCTGTCACCCAGGCTGAACTGCAGTAGCAGATCAGCGCTCACTGCAGCCTCCACCTCTTGGACTCAAGTGATCCTTCTGCCTCATCCTTCTGAGTAGCTAAGACTATAGGCATGCACCACCATGCCCAGCTAAATTATTTTGTATTTTTCATAGAGATGGGGTTTCCCCATGTTGCCCAAGCTGGTCTTGAACTCTTGGGCTCAAGTAATCCGCCCACCTTGGCCTCCTAAAGTGCTGGAACTACAGGCATGAGCCACCATGCCCAGCCTATCATTATTATTAGTGATTATTTAAAAGACTAAGTTTTCCGCGGATGCGGTAGCTCACGTCTGTAATCCCAGCACTTTGGGAGGCCGAGGCGGGCGGATCACGAGGTCAGGAGATGGAGACCATCCTGGCTAACACGGTGAAACCCCATCTCTACTAAAAATACAAAAAAATTAGCCGGGCGAGGTGGCGGCGCCTGTAGTCCCAGATACTCGGGAGGCTGAGGCAGGAGAATGGCGGGAACCCGGGGGGCGGAGCTTGCAGTGAGCCGAGATCGCACCACTCACTCTAGCCTGGGCGACAGAGCAAGATTCCGCCTCAAAAAAAAAAAAACAAAACAAAACAAAACAAAAACACCAAGTTTTCCTTTCAGGGTCCGCTTTTTCTTTGTATTTTAAACTTAGGATAGCATTTCTAGTATCATTTTTTAAACCACCAAAGCTAGTTTTCGGAATCTCCTATATCGTTTCTAATCATTTATTCATTATTTCACAGTGTAATTTGCGAGTTTCTTGGGCTAAGAATATGGCTCTAAAGGACTGATGATATCAATAATTCGGGAGTACAGAATGTTACCATTCTCGATTCAGTTATCCTCTTCACACTCTAATTTCCACATGGATATTAATAGCACTATTTGAAGTAGAGGAAAAATGAATTTAGTGAGTAGCATTCCTTCAGAATTCTGTGGCAAGCCTAAAAAAATCACATTTACAAAAACAGAGTTAACCGTTACCCTCTTAATTTATGTCAATACCTTCCTGTAATGGTCTGAATTCACATGCTTTGCAAAGTGATCAATTTACCAAAACAATTATAGCCGGGCGCGGTGGCTCAAGCCTGTAATCCCAGCACTTTGGGAGGCCGAGGCGGGTGGATCACAAGGTCAGGAGATCGAGACTATCCTGGCTAACATGGTGAAACCCCGTCTCTACTAAAAATACAAAAAACTAGCCGGGCGCGGTAGCGGGCGCCTGTAGTCCCAGCTACTTGGGAGGCTGAGGCGGGAGAATGGCGTGAACCCGGGGGGCGGAGCTTGCAGTGAGCCGAGATCGCGCCACTGCACTCCAGCCTGGGAGACACAGTGAGACTCCGTCTCAAAAAAAAAAAAAAAAAAAAAAAACAATTATGATTTTCCTGGCCGGGCGCGATGGCCACACCTGTGATCCCAGCACTTTGGGAGGCCGAGGCAGACAGAACACAAGGTCAGGAGATGGAGACCATCCTGGCTAACATGGTGAAACCCTGTCTCTACCAAAAATACAAAAAATTAGCTGGGCATGGTGGTGGGCACCTGTGGTCCCAGCTACTCGGGAGGCTGAGGCAGGAGAATGGCGTGAACCCGGGAGGCAGAGCTTGCAGTAAGCCGAGACTGGGCCACTGCACTCCAGCCTGGGCCACAGAGCGAGACTGTCTCAAAAATATACATATATATACATATGATTTTCCTGCATTCATATGAAATATTTTAACACACCATTTTATGTGTGTGCGCTCATATATGTATACATACACACTAAGCAACAAGCCAGAATTCTTTTTTTTTTTTTTTTGAGACGGAGTCTCACTCCATCACCCAGTCTGGAGCGCAGTTGCATGAATCTCTGCTCACGGCAAACTCTGCCGCCCGGGTTCAAGCAATTTTCCTGCCTCAGTCTCCTGAGTAGCTGGGATTACAGGCACAGGGCCCCACACCTGGTTAATTGTTTTGCTTTTTTTCTGTTGAGATGGAGTCTCACTTTTGTCGCCTAGGCTGGAGTGCAATGGCGTAATCTGAGCTCACTGCAACCTCCACCTTCCAGGTTCATCAGGTTCAAATGCTTTTCCCGCCTCAGCCTCCCGAGAAGCTTGGATTACAGATCCCCACCACCACGCCCAGCTAGTTTTTTTATATTTTTAGTGTAGCAGGAGGAGCCTCAGACAAAACTCCTCAGACACCGGATTAAAGAAGGAAGAGGTTTTTTATTCGGCTAGGAGCATCAGCAGACTCGCATCTTAAGAGCCGAGCTCCCCGAGAAAGAAATATTGGGCCTTTTTAAAGGCTTACAACTTTAAGGGGTCCACGTGAAAGGGTCGTGGTAAATCTAGCAAGCATGGGAAACGTGACTGGGGGCTACATGCATCAGCTAACAGAACAGAAAGTTTTGCAATGCTTTTTCATACAGTGTCTGGCATTTACAGATAACACAAGTAATTTAGGTCAGGGTTTGATGTTATTATTATTACTTTGTTTAACTCCTAGGGCTGGGTGGTGGTGCCAAGATTGTCTGGCTATTTATCTTTTGTTTCTTTCTCTCTTTCCTCCTGTCTTGTGAACTAGGCAAGGTGGGGGGCGGAGGGCAGCAGGAGTAGTACTGGTCTCTTTCCTTATTCCCCCCTTTGAGAATTTTTACTAATTAGTGGGAGTTCTCACTTTTATTTTTATTTTCTGAGTCTCTTTGCAAGACACAGCAGTAGTGTTTTATGTAATACACTTGTATTGAAGTTTTCTGAGGAACCCATGGTAGCTACGAAACCTTTTCTCATTTGAAGGGACAAGTGTAATACACAGGGGAGCAGCAAGCCACTTTCTATTACCAGTAATATACTTATAATGAGGGTTTTAAATTTTTATAGCTGCAAAGTGTTTTCTAAATGAAGACCTAGGATCAAACCTGTGTTAAACCTGTACAGGCACGTGTATCATCTTTGTCATGTTCTAAGCAGGTTAGTTTTGTCACTGGGTCTGAAAAGCTTTTTCTTAGCAAGTAACACAGTATTTTTTAATAACAGAAGTTTTTAAGAGCCAGATGCTTGAACTTGGGGCATCTGTTTGGGGAAAAAGTTAAAATAAAGTTATCTTGAGGCATTAACTCTTTTGCTTTTCAAGGCCATTGGTCTCTTATGTGAGCCTTTTTATAAACATAACATGAAGAAATATCCAGGCTGCCAGCAATGTTTTCAGTCAACTGACTAAATAGGCTTTTTCTGTTTTTGCTAAAGGAGGAGGTTCTGGTAACTTCTGGTTTATGTTTAAAGAATGACCGTAAGACTCGGAATTGTTGCTGGGCTGGACGGGTCTGGGTTTCCTAAGTCGTATGTGTACAGGGGGGACACCTCATATAGGTGTTTTCTTCTAGCAAGGTTATGGGGGGTAACAACAACAAAACAACGTACAGCAAGGACAAAAGAGGTCCTTACCTGGGAAAAAGGTTGAATATAGCAGCAGAACAATAGGGAAACAGTTAGTATTGCAGGAAAACTATTAAGATTTTTAACTACATTTACTTGCTTGATGAGTCCTCAAGCTTCAGCCGTGCGTAGACTAGTCAGCTGCCGGTGTGTGACTAGAGCAGGACTAGAGCTTCAGCCGTGCGCAGACTGGTCAGCCTCCAGAGTGACCAGGGCAGGGCTGTCGTCCTCAGCAGCAGCTTGGTCTCATCTCAGGATCAGCCGGGTTGGATGATCTGTGTCCTGCTGGCTGGTCCACTTGTCCTGAGCTGCCGGTGTTAGCTGACTGTGGTGGATCCAAGACACAACACCTGCAACTTTAACAGCAGTGGGAGTGGACAAGGTTATAGTATAGAGCCCACCCTATATGGGTCCTAGAAAAACTAGATTTTACTTTAAACAGAGTCACTAGATTTAAAGGGGTGTCAAGCTTATAGGCATTTTTATTTATTTAATTATGAACACTTCGTATGGCTATTTTTAAAACCTGCATTTACTTTTTTAAGGTTAATTTCTTTAGTTTCTGGAGGTCACCTTTAATTTGACCTATGATTTGGGGGTGGCCGACCGAACAAAATCTTACAGGGCAAATACCTAGTTTGTTTGGTGGGGGTGCACCTGACTTGGAGGAGGACCATAGGCAAAAACCTGATTTTATCGTAAACGAGCAAACAAGCACTAGCACATACCAACAGTCTCCAGCACGGGGCACTTCTGTAAAGTCTATAGGGAAGTTTTCACAAGGTATGGCTCTTTTTACTAAGTTTCTTAGGGGAGGAGTTCTTCTCCTCCCGCCCCCCACCCTTTGTAACTCTATTTAGTGGCTTAGCCTTCGGTGAGAAATTGGAATCCAGATACAGCAGAATCTTGCTGCTTTTAACTTCTAATGTGACCATGGGCTCCTGGGAGCCTAATGAGAAGGTGCCAGGTCTGCCCTAGTCTTTACATTCTTCAGCTCCTGTCAGCCTGAACTGATCAGTATTTGGTTCCTCCAAGGTGTGGCAGCCCGTGGCCGATGGCCTCTTTGTCTTGCGGTCTTGGCCATTTCCTTTATTGCCTTTTGAACATTTACCCTTCTAGTGTCCTTTTTTTTTTTTTGCATCTCACACATTAATTTTTCTCTAGCCTTGTCCGGCTCTTGAATCCTTGCCTAACTTGACTTCTCTTATATTTACATTCACGTCCATGTCCTCTTACATTGCTAATTTTTTTTTTTTTACACTTACTTTTAGTCTTTCTTTTTCTTTTGTTCTTTTCCAGTTTTGTTTCTTGGTCACAGTTAACATACACCTTGGTGACCACTTTTCTAGACTAGGTGGTATTCATGCCTGCAGTTTCTGCTTGATGTTACCCTGGGCTTGCTTTACAAATGAAGTATTCACTATATACTGATTTTCAGCAGCCTCAGGGTTAAATGGGGTGTAAAGCCAGAATGCTTTATAGAGTCTCTTATAAAACTGACTTAGGCTTTTGTCAGCTCCTTGAAGCATTTTTGAAATCTTTTTTTATATTACTTGCTTTTTTTCTACCAACTCTTAGCCTCTGCAGAAGTGCTTCTCAGTACCTCTGCAAACGCTGAAACTGAGTTGCATTCTCTGGGTGTTTTTTTTTCCCTTTTTTCTAGAGTTTAACAGGCTCTTTTCTTTATATAATTCTTTATACACTTGGAGGGTTAAACAGGCACACCGAGAGTCAGTGTAAATGTTTAGTCTTACCTTCACTGAGTTCTAGGGCCCGAATTAAAGCAATGAGCTCAGCTTAACAACAGTATCCAGGGTTACCACTGCATATTCTGCACATCTCTCTCCTTGTGGGTTGATGAAGCTGTTCCCGTCCACGTATAGCTCCTAGTCTACTGATGCCCAAGGCTGGTCCCGGAGGTCAGGTCTGCTAGAGTAAACTGGAGTCCAACACCTCTTCACAGTCATGTCAACAGGGCTCTAGCTGCCGGGAGCAAGGCGGCGGGTTCAGGGTGTTTCCAGTTTAGTAGATCAATGGTTGAAAAGGGCTGGTAGATGAAAGTCTGTTGCCCCTGCCCTCCCCGGTTGTGGGCCTGGTCATTGTAATAGACAGGTCCTCGCATCTCCCTGAGAGGCATTTGCAGAGCTCCAGCAAGACCAGATCTGAGACGGCCACTTGACTATCTTGACTTCCTTCCTTGGCCTATCGAGACCTGGGGCGTGTTAGCTCCTGAATCCCGTTTCTGAGGGGGCTGTTGGCCTCGGTAAAGTGGGGTAGGCTGGGACATGTGGAGAAAGAATTTTTATGATCTCTGGCGGCTCCTGCAAAACTGACTTCTCCTGCTGTTTCTGGGACTCCCTTTTTAACTCTGTCTGCTGGCAAAGCTGCTCTTACTTTTACTTTTGGCTTTTTTGCAATAAGCTGTTAAACAGGGCTAAATTTATGCTGGTTTTGTCTATATTATATTTAACCATGAGTCAATATAAAGGAATTTGATCTAGGTACACTGGCTGTCCTCCGACCCCTGTCACCACCTTAAAAACATGGCCAGTTGTTCCCCATCTATAGTTCCTTCGGTGGGCCGTCCAACACCAACAGAGGGCAATTCTGATTTACACAGAGATCTTAACCTCTAGGGGATTAACTTAACTCTATAATCTCCCGCAAAACCTTTTTTAAGGTTCTGTAGCATGCATTTTAATAGAGTAAGTTTTGATGACTTGATTTTATTTTTTTGAAATTTTTCTTTTTGACATGTTTTAACACAGTTCCTAGCAGAGTAGGCTTACTTTGTGTCTGACCTATTTTTTTCTCGAGACAAAACAACATTTACACTACAAGAAGGAAAGAGTAAAAGGTCACTCACTCATCTAAGTTACACTAAATTAAAATCAAATCTAAAACCAAAGTGTTGTTAAAGGCACACCTGTTCGTCAAGCAATTTAAGCCAAGTCAAAATCAGAACCAAAACGAAAGTGCCAATAAAGGCATGTCTGTTTATCAAGCAATTCAAGTCAAAAGTAAAACCAAAGTATCAAGCAATTAATTCAAGTCAAGTCAAAAACAAAAACCAAAGTATCAAGCAATTAATTCAAGTCAAGTCAAAAACAAAAACCAAAGTGCCGGTACAGGCATGCCATGGGTGATCAGGCCACGCTTCCACTCAAATGGAGTGGGCGAGTTCCAAAGATCAGTCTTAGCAAGTTTCAGATGTCCGGACTTAAAGTGCCAGTTCCTTCCCGGTGTTCAGCCACTGCCTTGAATCTCCACGGGGGCCCGCTGTGCACTGCTCTGACGACGCGTTCCACCGGGGCAAATGCCTACCCAGGAGCGCTCTCTGGATCCGCATCGCTCAAGCTGGCCAGAGTCCCCCGCAGGGGTGCTCTACAGGGCAGGCATAAGCTGCCTAAGGGGCTGCCTCACGACCATCCCTTAATCACCTCGCTTCCTGGTCAGGGAACCAAGAAATGTAGCACGACGAGCCGCAGACAAAACTCCTCAGACACCGGATTAAAGAAGGAAGAGGTTTTTTATTCGGCCAGGAGCGTCGGCAGACTCGCATCTTAAGAGCCGAGCTCCCCAAGAAAGAAATACTTGGTCTTTTTAAAGGCTTACAACTTTAAGGGGTCCACGTGAAAGGGTCGTGGTAAATCGAGCAAGGATGGGAAACGTGACTGGGGGCTACATGCATCAGCTAACAGAACAGAAAGTTTTACAATGCTTTTTTCATACAGTGTCTGGAATTTACAGATAACACAAGTAGTTTAGGCCAGGGGTTGATGTTATTATTTTGTTTAACTCCTAGATCCGGGTGGTGGTGCCAAGGTTGTCTGGCTATTTATCTTTCTTTTGTTTCTTTCTCTCCTTCCTCCTGTCTTGTGAACTAGGCAAGGTGCGGGGGAGGAGAGCAGCAGGAGTAGTAGTGGTCTCCTTCCTTATTAGTAGAGACAGGGTTTCACCATGCTGGCCAGGCGGGTCTCAAACTCCTGACCTCAGGTGATCTTCCCGTCTTGGCCCCCCCCCAAAGTGTTGGGATTACAGGCATGAGCCACTGCGCCTGGACATTTTTTTGTATTTTTAGTAGAGACGGGGTTTCACCATGTTGGTCAGACTGGTCTCAAACTCCTGACCTCGTGATCTGCTCACCTCAGCCTCCCAAAGTGCTGGGATTACAGGTGTGAGCCATCACGCCCGGCCGAGCTGCTCCCACCTTTTATCTATTGTGAACAACACCGCTATCAACAGGGGTGGGCGAGTGTCTCTTTATTTCCTTGCTTTCAATTTGGGGGGGATATATACCCAGAAGTGGAATTGCTGGAGCGGTATAATTTCTCGAGGAACTGCCATACTGTTTCCTAGATGGGTGGCACTGTTTTACATTCCACCAGCAGTGCACAACGGTTTCCAGTTTCTCCACATCCTCACCGACATTTGTTATTTTCTGGGTTTTCTTTGATACTAGTCAATGTAGCAGGAGTGAAATGGTATCTTGTTGTCATTTCCATCTCCCTAATGATTAGTGATGCTGAGTATGGAGAAATGTCTATTCAAGTCCTTTGCTCATTTTTTTTTTTTTAAGACAGTCTTGCTCTGTCACCCAGGATGGAGTGCAATGGCGTGATCTCGGCTCACTGCAACCTCCACCTCCTGGGTTCAAGTGATTCTCCTGCCTTAGCCTTCCAAGTAGCTGGGACTACAGGCACATGCCACCACACCCGGCTAATTTTTATATTTTTAGTAGAGACAGGGTTTCACCATGTTGGCCAGACTGGTCTCGAACTCCTGACCTTAGGTGATCTGCCTGCCTCAGCCTCCCAAAGTGCTGGGATTACAGGTGTGAGCCACCGTGCCTGGCCTTGCTCATTTCTTAATTTGATTGTTAGGTTTTTCTTGACTTTTTTTTTTTTTTTTTTTTTTTTGAGACAGTCTCGCTCTGTCGCCCAGGCTGGAGTGCAGTGGCGGGATCTCAGCTCACTGCAAGCTCCACCTCCCGGGTTTATGCCATTCTCCTGCCTCAGCCTCCCGAGTAGCTGGGACTACAGGCGCCCACCACCTCACCTGGCTAGTTTTTTGTATTTTTTAGTAGAGACAGGGTTTCACCATGTTAGCCAGGATGGTCTCGATCTCCTGACCTCGTGATCCTCCCGTCTCGGCCTCCCAAAGTGCTGGGGACTATTTTTTTTTAATTGAAGTATAATATTCATATAGAGAAACCACCAATCCCCAGAGGGCAGCTTGGTAAATTATCGTAGAGTGAATACATCTGAACGCCAGCCCTCAGATCAAGAAATAGAATATTACCAAAGCCACCCTCCCCCAGAGCACTAAGATAATTGCTATCCTGACTTCTCACCAGATGTTTCTTTTGCTTGTTTTAGAGCTTCACAGAAACAGAATCGTGCAGTACGCGTTCATTTGTGTCTGGCTGCTTCTGCTCAGCATTATGTTGCTGAGATTCACCAACTGTGCATGGCAGCTGGTCATCCATTTTCAGTGCTGTAAGAATTTTACTCTATAAATACACTGAGAGGTACTTATCCATTCTCCTGTTGGAAGTTGGGGCTACTGTGAATTGTGCTGATACAAACACTCTAGTGCACATCATTTGGTGAACACATGTACAGTGCACAGTTCTTTTGGGTCTATGCATAGGAGTGGAATGTGGGGATCACAGGTGCGGTCTCCTTTAGTAGGTATTACCCAAGGGTTTTCCAAAGTAGTTGTGCTATTTTACATTCCCAAAACCAGTATATGAAGTTTCAGTTACTCCACACTCTTGCCCAAACTTGGTATCAACAGTGTTTTTAATTTTAGCCATTCTGGTAGGTGTAATATTGGTTTCTCACTGTGGTTTAAATTTGATGGCTTATGAGGTTGAGCATGCTTTATATGCTTTTTGGCCATTTGGATGTTCATTTGTTCTTTCCTCTCCCTTCCTCCCTCCTCCTTCCCTTTTTTGTCCCTCTTCATTTCTTTCACCCATTGTCCTATTGGTCTGCCAGCTTTTTTAATTTTTAAAAACATTTTAAGTTCTGGGACACATGTACAGAACGTGCAGGTTTGTTGCACAGGTAAACATGTGCCATGGTGGTTTGCTGCACTTGTCAACCCGTCACCCAGGTATTAAGCCCCGCATGCAGTTTTCTTATTAATGTACAGGAATTCTCTTTATACTCTGTGATTCACCCTCCTCCATTCCCGCCTTTTTTTTTTTTTTTTTTTTTTTTTTTTTTT
>NC_037673.1:175692247-175694564 GCF_003255815.1 Theropithecus gelada
AGTGGCCGGATCTCAGCTCACTGCAAGCTCCGCCTCCCGGGTTTACGCTATTCTCCTGCCTCAGCCTCCCGAGTAGCTGGGACTACAGGCGCCAGCCACCTCGCCTGGCTAGTTTTTTGTATTTTTTAGTAGAGACGGGGTTTCACCGTGTTAGCCAGGATGGTCTCGATCTCCTGACCTCGTGATCCGCCCGTCTCGGCCTCCCAAAGTGCTAGGATTACAGGCTTGAGCCACCGCGCCCGGCCTCCCGCCTCTTTTTTTTAAGAGACAGAGTCTCACCCTGTCACCCAGGCTGGAGTGCAGTGGCACAATCATGGCTCACTGCAGCCTCAACCTCCCAGGCTCAAGTGATCCTCCTGCCTCAGCCTCCCAGGTATCTGGGACCACAGGCATGCACCACCACGCCCAGCTAATTTTTCATTTTTTGTAGAGACAAGGTCTTGCTAAATTGCTCAGGCTGTTCTCTAACTCCTGACCTCAAGTGATCCTCCCACCTTGGCCTCCCAAAGTGCTGGGATCACAGCATGAGCCACCACACCTGGCCCCATCTTTTTACTCTCTTAATGATGAAAAAATTCTTAATTTTACTATCACCCAACGTATCAATCATTTTCTTTTGGGATAGTGTTCTGTTTGTCTTATTGAGAAAATTTTTACCTGCCTCCTAAGAAGCCTTAAAAATCTCCATATGCCCACAAAGTCCCACTGTTCTAATGCCTATTTTGTGCTAGAAAATAAACGAGGCACTGTCCCAGAGGCTACGTCTATCTTGTGGGAAAACTGTCTTCATCATCATTTGCCAAGCCAGGATATGATCAGGATGAGGACAATTTCCATGGCTCCCGGCATCTGAAACGCTTCCTGCATTAGAGAGAGTGGGCCTGATGCCACCGTGGGCCAGGCGGGTGCCCCATCCCAGCCTCACCTGCACCCCACAGGGACAGGGCATGAGGAATGGAGAAGGTGTGGTGTCCTTGGGCAGAGCCAGGCCAGACACGTGGTTCTGCAAACAGAATGAGGGTACAGATGAGTCTGCCTGCATTGCCATGGGGCTCCAGGCAGGCTCTGCAGGAGGTGGGAGAGAAGCAGGTAGAGGAGGGATCCAGCAGGAAGAAGAGCAGAGCATTCTCCCTGGGAAGGGAGAAGGAAGGATGCACCTGGCCAGGCGCGTTGGCTCAGGCCGGTAATCCCAGCACTTTGGGAGGCAGAGGCAGATGGATCATGAAGTCAACAGATGGAGACCATCCTGGGAGGCGGAGGTCCCAGGAGACTGGTTACACCCCGTCTCTACTAAAAATACAAAAATTAGCCAGGCATGGTGGCGGGCACCTGTAGTCCCAGCTACTCGGGAGGCTGAGGCAGGAGAATCGCTTGAACCTGGGAGGTGGAGGTTGCAGTGAGTCGAGATTGTGCCACTGTACTCCAGCCTGGGTGACAGAGCGAGACTCCATCTCAAAAAAAAAAAAAAGGATGCACCTTTCGTTTAACAGCTCAGTGTTCCGGGGACCGGAGGTGAGGTCGCACCTGCTGGTTCCACAGCGCCTGTCTCTGGCATGAGTTGTTTAGATGTCAGAATTGGTGAAAAGTTTGAGATTGTCCCAGCTGGTCCAGGAAAGGTAATAGGGGAGCTACAAAGCTTGTAGAAGGGCAGTCAGGGCTGTCCTGTGCACAGGGGCTCCAGGGCACGTGAGCCACACTGTGGTTAGGGCCGGCCTCCCAGGAGTGACCCAGACCAGCCTTTTCTTTCTCATTCTCTCACTCTCTGAATTCAAAAGCTTACGCATGCCATGAAAGTTCCACTGGATAAAAAGAAAGTATTTGCCTCCTGGGCTCAGAAATGGTATTAAGGAAATTGCAAATCTACTGACTGTGACAGAAAGCAAATCAGTGGCTGCTTGGGATGGGGTGGGGTGGGAGGGGCTATAGGGAGGGATTCCAAAGAAGCTCGAGGAAGCCTTGGGAGTCGTGCTGCTCTTGGTCTTCACTATGCTCATGGTTTTGCAGGTGCGTACGTGTGTCAAAATTGATAAAAAAAAAAATTGTTTTTGAGACGGAGTTTCACTCCTGTTGCCCAGGCTGGAGTGCAGTGGCACAATCTCGGCAGGCACCCACCACCACGCCTGGCTAATTTTTTGTAGTTTTAGTAGAGATGGGGTTTCACCATGTTGGTCAGACTGGTCTCAAACTCCTGACCTCAGGTGATCCACCCCCCTCGGCCTCCCAAAGTGCTAGAATTACAGGCGTGAGCCACCACGCCTAGCCTTGTTCTCTTGTATGTCAGTTACCCCTCCATGAGGCTGCTAAACATCCTCCCAGC
>NC_037673.1:175708623-175721399 GCF_003255815.1 Theropithecus gelada
TTAAAAAAAAAAAAAGTCCCATCTGAGAAAATAAACTGAGTATTTAAGTAAATTTCAAATCTTTTTTGCCACGTGGTATTTAGGGGTTTCTACTAACTGACTTGGATGTTAAAGGGCTGTTTTTGTGATCTCAAAGCCATTGCCACTTACTTTGAACAAGCTGGATGTCTGGGGTACTTCAGACCCAACTGTTTTCTCCCTGCAGCCTGCTCCTTGCTGCTGGTTCCGAGTCCCTGAATAAAATCTGGGATCTTCATGGCTTACCTACTTACGTTCAGGAAAAAAAACGAAAAAAGAAAAAAAAAATCCTCCAGTCATCTCCAACAACAAGAGGTCTGATTTCAGTTATTAAACTGTGCAGTGTGACATCATAGCCAAATGGCCACACTGCATTGGAGAGCCAAGCATCCCCTTCCAGAACAGCCTGCCTGGACGCGGGCCACTATGCCTGGCTAACTTTTGTATTTGTAGTAGAGACGGGGTTTCACCATGCTGGCCAGGCTGGTCTCGAACTCCTGACCTCGTGATCCGCCTGCCTCGGCCTCCCAAAGTGCTGGGATTACAGGCATGAGCCATCGTGCCGGGCTGCTTTTCTTTTTCAAAGGTTTTCTTTATTTTTGCAATATCATTACTTGCGCTGTTGACAAGTACCAAATGCACACTGTATAACTACGTAAACCCATCCACCTAACAGCCCAATTCAGCGTATTCGACTGTTCAGAGCTCTGAATGACATCTTGATAAAGCACCAAAAGTTGTTTCCATAAAGATCTTCAAGGTGTTTGACTCTGAGCACATCTTGTCAGACGCCCATAAAGGAAGCTGACTCTCACTGGGTTCCAGGAATTACGTGGTTACATCCAGAACAGCCCATATGACAAGTGGCAAATACCTGTGGAAAACCAATTAACTATGCTCCTCAGTTTACCCTGGAGGACGGTGGGGGGTGACGCAAAAGTTTGCTTGGAGCCTGCTTCAAGTTCCAGCTTCCTTGGAGTTAGTCCTATTACAATTTAAAACGCGCTAAAATCCACGCTTGTGCATGAAATTCGTGTTTCTTCAGAACACGAGGCTAAGATAACATGGATATGATGGGATGATGGGCTGTTCACAGAGAAATCCCCGTCCAGGGCACACTCAGGCCTGGCGCCTGGCCTGGCCTCCCCTGACAGGAGGAAGGTTTCTCTGGGGGGTCCAAGGCGGCACAGGGGACCCACGGCGAGGAGCCTCTGGGGGGCTCAGCGAACCCAGCGTCCACTCAAGCTCGTCCCGCGCCTGCAATCCACGCGGTGCCGGGTGGGTGCGCGGGAGCCACATCAAAGTCCCCGCACCCCGCCAAGTGCCTGGGGCTCCCCGCCGCTGTCGAGGTCTGCAGAGCGGGTTTCTTGCAAATCGCATCCTTCAGCTGGAGGACCCCAGAAAGGCAGCGCTCCCGTCCAGAGGGTGCTGGTCCCGGACGCAGACCCGCTCCCGAATGCCCTGGGGTCGGGGCTTAAGGCCTGGGCATGGCAGGAGCCTGGTTTCCTCACCGCGGTGCTCACAGCCGCTGCCTCTTCCCCGGGCGCCCGGTCTGAGGCCGCCGGGTCTGTGGACGCGGATCCGAGGCGGAGCTTCCCCAGGGCGGTCTCCGCTCCCAAGTCGCTCCTGAGGAGTCTTCTGCGTCCCGCCCTTTGTCCGCGCTGGTCTCATTCCACCTGCCCGCGGCCTTCAGGAGGGGCGGCTCTCTCCGGCTGCGGCGGCCCGGCGCTCGCCCCCCTCGGCCCGGAGTCCCCGCTCGCCCCTCTCGCCCCGCCTCGCCCCCATCGCCGTCCTCGCCCTTCTCGCCCCTCCTCGCCCCGCCTCGCCCCCATCGCCGTCCTCGGGCCCCTCGCCCTCCTCCGGCTTCCCGCCCCTCCCCGGGGCTCTGCGCTTGCGTCCGAGGCGCCCTCTCCGGGGACCACGGGCGGGCGCTCCGCAGGCTGCAGTCAGGGCTGACTTCACCGGCCGAGGCCGGGCGAGGCGCTGGGCCCAGAGGTATGTTTGAAACGATTCGCGTATGTGAATCTACTTTTTGAATTGTAAATTGTATGAAACCTAAATAGAAATCATGTATTTCTTATGAAAATTTCGTGTCTGAATTAGGAAGTGCTATCAATACAAAATATCAGATTTCAAAAACGTAGTGCAAAAACAGAAGGTGAAATATTTCATTCATGTTTATGTTGATAACATGTTGAAATGACACTACTTAGAACATATTGAATTAAATATATTAAAATTCATTGCACATATTTCTTTACTTTTTTAAGTGGCTACTACAAACATTAATCACGTGTGTTCTTGCATTGTATTTCTACTGGACCGTGTGCTGTACAAGAAGATAGAAAAAGTATAAAAATTATCCAGTTCAGGCCAGGCGCAGTGGCTCACGCCTGTAATCCCAGCATTCTGGGACGCTGAGGTGGGTGGATCACGAGGTCAGGAGATCCAGACCATCCTGGCTAACACAGTGAAACCCCGTCTCTACTAAAAATAGAAAAAATTAGCCAGCGTGGTGGCGGGCGCCTGTAGTCCCAGCTACTCGGGAGGCTGAGGCAGGAGAATGGCAGGAACCCGGGAGATGGAGCTTGCAGTGAGCTGAGATTCGGCCACTGCACTCCAGCCTGGGCAACAGAGCGAGACGCTGTCTCAAAAAAAAAAAGAAAAAGGGCATTTTCCTACGTAAGCATAATCCATTATCACATTTAACAGAATTTACAGTAATTCCATAATGTTATCTAGAATATCTAGTCCATATTCAAAGTTCCCCAACTAAAAAAATGTCTTTCCCAGCAGATTGCTCTGATCTCATCAGGGTTGTTCTTGGGGTTTACAACAGGTGCTGTTTTAACTTCCTCCTTTCTCCTCTACATTTTCTGCAAACTAAAAGCTACATCTCAAGCTGTGCTGGCCAGTACGGTAGTCACTAGCCACATATAAATTTAAATTAACTGAAGTAAAATTCAGCTCCTCAGTCAGGCAAACCACATTTCAAGTGCTCAGTAGCTGCTTGTGGCCACTGGCTATCATACTGGACAGTGCAGAGGGAGAACATTCCCATCACCTCAGAGGGTTCTGTTGGACAGTGCTGCTCCACATACCTGATGTGTTTTTAAGCAAACTTTTTTTTTTTTTTTTTTCCCTGAGACAGAGTCTCGCTCTGTAACCCAGGCAGGAGTGCAGTGGCACGATCTTGGCTCACTTCAACCTCCACTTCCCGGACTCAAGCAATCCTCTAGCCTCAGCCTCCCAAGTAGCTGGGATCACAGGTGCCAGCCACCACACCTGGCTAGTTTTTGTTTTTTGTAGAGACAGGGTTTCACCATGTTGCCCAGGCTGGTCTCTACTCCTGACTCAAAGCAATCTGTCCACCACGACCTCCCAAAGTCCTGAAACTACAAGCGTGAGCCACCATGCCCAGCCTAGGCAAATATTTTTGGCAAGAAAACGTCATATCGCATCATTCAGAAAATGATTTCACTGGCCGGACATGGTGGCGGACACCTGCAATCCTAGCACTTTGGGAGGTTGAGGTGGGCGGATCACTTGAGGCTAGGAGTTTGAGACCAGCCTGGTCAACATGGCGAAACCCTGTCTCTACTAAAAATACAAAAATTCCGAGTGTGGCGGCAGATGCCTGTAGTCCCAGCTTACGGGCTGAGGCTGGAGAATCGCTTGAACTGGGAGGCAGAAGTTGCAGTGAGCTGAGATTGTGCCATTCCACAAATTCCCAAAACACTCCTAGATGAAGTGGTATCCCTTCACTGAGAACTGGTCTTTCAGGGAACAGACATACCATGCAACCTAGTGAACTGGGCTGGACCAAGACAGGTCCAGGGAGCAGGTGGGCTTCTAAAGGGGCAGCACAGTTCATTCCCAAATTTGTTGCCATCAGGGAATATACCATGACTTACTAAACCTTCCAGTGATTCCAGAGAAAGCTAAAATCCAGATTCTTTTTTTTTTTTTTTTTGAGACAGAGTCTGGCTCTGTCACCCAGGCTGGAGTGCAGTGGCCGCATCTCAGCTCACTGCAAGCTCCGCCTCCCGGGTTCCCGCCATTCTCCTGCCTCAGCCTCCCGAGTAGCTGGGACTACAGGCACCCGTCACCTCGCCCGGCTAGTTTTTTGTATTTTTAGTAGAGACGGGGTTTCACCGTGTTAGCCAGGATGGTCTCGATCTCCTGACCTCGTGATCCGCCCGTCTCGGCCTCCCAAAGTGCTGGGATTACAGGCTTGAGCCACCGCGCCCGGCCAAATCCAGATTCTTATGTGAAATCTTCTGATTTCTACATATCGGCAACAACTTTTAAGATTTTTAAACATTCTGGGAATCAAAACAGTTCTGCTGGTTTGGTGTGGCTCATGTTGCCTCACTTTGCAAAGTGTTAAGTGCCAGTGACATTTTAGTGTTTTTTTTGAGACAGGGTCTCACTTTGTCGCCCAGCCTGGAGTGTAGCGGCCAGGATCTCCGCTCACTATGGGCTCGACCTCCTGGGCTCAAGCGATCCTCCCATTCTCAGCCCCCCAGGGAGCTAGGAGTGCAGCTGCCCGCCACAACGTCCGGCATTTTTTTTTTTTTTTTGGTATTTTAGTAGAGATGGGGTTTCCTCCTGTTGGCCAAGCTGGTCAAAATTTTCCTTTGTATTTAGTGAAATCCCCTTCTTTTCCAAGTGAGGAAATACTGAGTGTATAGTGACTTAGCCAGGCCACATAGTTGGATACTAGAGATAGTAGTCACAATCGCTAACATCTGCCATGTGGTCCTTACTGCAAATCTTAGTTAATAATGAGGTCAGCTTTTTGTTATCCCACTTAACTAATTAATAGGAGAAGCCAGCTCTGATTTCCGGTCCACTATCGTGTACTCTTTCTTGCCAAGCCGTCACAGTCATTTAAAAAATAAAAATTCCCGCTTTCCTGCCTCGCCTGTGCGTTTCCTTAGTTGCCCTTTCGGGGCTTGTTCTGATGAGTGCTGCAGAAAAATGACGAAGTGGAAAACATAGAACATGAAATGAAAATTTAAAAGAGGAAATGGTGTCACAAAGAAAACGACGGCCACGGGACCCCGCGAAGCGCCGCAGGGGGCACAACGGTCCTGGGAGAAAGTTCAAGAGGAACTTCCCCGCGAACACGTCCTGCCGGCGGCAGGGAATACGCACAGTTTTTATGTTATTGGACCTTCCCGAACCTTTCGAAGCTGAAGGAAGGCGACGCGGGCGGTGAAGAGGAACAAAAATCTCGCCTACCGAAGGGAAAGGCGGTGCCCGGCCGCGCCCACCCCGCTGGGTCACGTGACACGGTCAAGATGGCCGACGGGGAAGGCGGCTGCACTGCTGGGCGGGAGCTGGAGCCGGGGCTGGGGCTGGGGCCGGGGCCTGGGTCAGAGCTGGAGCCGGGAGAAGAGTTTGAGATCGTCGACCGAAGCCAGCTGCCCGGCCCGGGCGACCTGCGGAGCGCAACGAGGCCGCGGGCGGCGGAGGGCTGGTCGGCGCCCATCCTGACCCTGGCACGCAGGGCCACCGGGAACCTGTCAGCGAGCTGCGGGAGCGCGCTGCGCGCGGCCGCGGGGCTGGGCGGCGGGGACAGCGGGGACGGCACGGCGCGCGCAGGTAGGCTCGGGCCGGGTCTGTCCCGCGGCGGACCCGCGTGTCCCCGCTGGCCGCTGGCGCGGGCGCGGTGGGGGCCGGGCTGGGAGGGCGCCGGCCGGTCGGGGAGGTTACGCGAGCTGTTGGCCGGCGGACGGCGCCTGGCTGCGCGTGGGTCTTTACTCCGGCGGCCCAGCCGAGACCGCCCCCCGCAGCCCCGCGTGCCTGAGCGCGCTCCCGCTCCCGCGCCTCTATGCTCTCCCACTAACTAGGTGAAGGACGTGTGCGCGTCCGGGCTTCGAAACTCTGTAGTAACTCCACACACGGCACGGAGCCAGCACGGTTCTGCTTTTCAGCCGCTCAGTGCGGGAGTGGAGCGCTGGCGGGTGTCGGGAGGGCGTGGGCCCTGCGCGCAGCGGACCAGCGGCGCCTCCGCTCACCCCTGCCTGTGAGATGGGGATTTTAAAGTCACCCGATGATCTCTGAAAGACTTTTCAGCCCTTGTAATGAATAGAGTGCCAGCATATCAGTGATAGTAAGATTTTAACTTAGCCCTCCAACGCCAGACGTCCAGAGCTGTGCTATCCAATACAGCAGCACGCATATGTTTGTGTGTGTGTGTTTTTCTTTTTTGTTTTTATTTTTTTATTTTTTTTTTTGAGACCGAGTCTTGCTCTGTCGCCCAGGCTGGAGTGCAGTGGTGTGATCTCGGCTCACTGCCACCCCTGCCTCCTGGGTTCAAGCTATCCTCCCGCCTCAGCCTCCCGAGTAGCTGGGACTACAGGCGCCCACCACCATGCTCGGCGTGAGCCACCCCCCGACCCCGTATTTTTGGTAGAAACGGGGTTTCACCATCTTGGCAAGGCTGGTCTTGAACTCCTGACTTCGTGATACACCTGCCTCGGCCTCCCAAAATGCTGGGACTACAGGCTTGAGCCACCGCCCGCAGCCGAATTCCTCAATTTCTAACTGAATCAAATTGAAATTGAGTACTTTTAAATTGAATTAAAAATTGAGTTCCTCGGCCGGGAGCGGTGGTTCACGCCTGTAATCCCAGCACTTTGGGAGGCCGAGGCGAGCGGATCACGAGGTGAAGAGATCGAGACCATCTTGGCCAACACGGTGAAACCCCGTCTCTACTAAAAATACAAAAAATTGGCCGGGCGCGGTGGCTCAAGCCTGTAATCCCAGCACTTTGGGAGGCCGAGACGGGCGGATCGCGAGGTCAAGAGATCGAGACCATCCTGGCTAACATGGTGAAACCCCGTCTCTACTAAAAAATACAAAAAAAACTAGCCGGGCGAGGTGGCGGGCGCCTGTAGTCCCAGCTACTCGGGAGGCTGAGGCAGGAGAATGGCGTGAACCCGGGAGGCGGAGCTTGCAGTGAGCTGAGATCCGGCCACTGCACTCCAGCCCAGGCGACAGAGCGATACTCCGTCTCAAAAAAAAAAAAAAAAAAAAAAAAAAAAAAATACAAAAAATTGGCTGGGCGTGGTGGCGGCGCCTGTAGTCCCAGCTACTCCGGAGGCTGAGGCAGGAGAATCGCTTGAACCCGGGAGGCGGAGGTTGCAGTGAGCCAAGATCGCGCCACTGCACTCCAGCCTGCGTGACAGAGCGAGACTCCGTCTCCAAAAAAAAACAAAAGTGAGTTCCTCGATTACAGCGGCCACGTTTTAAGTGCTCAGTAGCCTGTGTGTAGCCAGTGGCTACGGTATGAGAGAGCACAGCATAGAACATTGCCAACTTCATAGAAAATGCTGGGACAGAGCTGAGGAAAGGTGGTGGTGCCTTCCAAGGAGCATCATAGCACACCCTTGAGGCCTCCTGATTCCTCCCCATCCACTGGTACCTTTGCTGTAGATGCACTGACCCCAGGTAGTGAATTGTGAGATTTGCAGTGGTCAAGAATGATTAATAAGTAAAGTTGAAAGGCTGACTGGTTTTGAGATCCTGGCAGTGGAAAGTAGTATTAGAGGGTGATGCTAGCCTGTGCAGCCCGGGAATCTACTTCCCTCTAGCTTGACACCTTTTCCGGAGATTTCCACACATCAGTGGATGCTGAATTGCATACTCATTGACAGTCAATACTGAAAGTCAAGGCATGGCATCCCCTGGAGGCCTCTTAGATATTTCGTGGCAGGAGTAAGCAAAGAATAAATGTTAGTTCTTCCTTGATAGAATTTCTTTCCTTTTTTTTTTTGAGACGGAGTCTCGCTCTGTCGCCCAGGCTGGAGTGCAGTGGCGCGATCTCGGCTCACTGTAAGCTCCACCTCCCGGGTTCACGCCATTCTCCTGCCTCAGCCTCCCGAGTAGCTGGGACTACAGGCGCCCACCACTACGCCCAGCTAATTTTTTTTGTATTTTAGTAGAGACGGGGTTTCACCGTGTTCGCCAGGATTGTCTCGATCTCCTGACCTCGTGATCCGCCCGTCTCAGCCTCCCAAAGTGCTGGGATTACAGACATGAGCCACCGCGCCGGGCCAGAATTTCTTTCCTTTAATGCAGAATCAAGGAAACA
The DNA here is from genome assembly GCF_003255815.1 of Theropithecus gelada. Lineage (NCBI taxonomy): Eukaryota > Metazoa > Chordata > Mammalia > Primates > Cercopithecidae > Theropithecus > Theropithecus gelada. The sequence continues at coordinate 175,716,746 of NC_037673.1, forward strand.
AAAAGATAAATGTGTCAGTACCTGGTACAGAATAGTAAGTGTTTGCTGAACAAATGCATATTTGAAAAATACCTGTTTTCCATCTATGGAAGTGATATAAACAATAGCCAACACTTATATTGTCCTTCAGAGGTGCCAGGCATTAGTCCTAAATCTGTACAAGTATTCATTTATTCCTCACAACTACCCTATATGATAGCAGGACTAACTTCATGGGTGTACGGTCAATGCAGGCTTTGATCACTCTGGTGGAAAGGGCCAGGCACTCAGAAGTATCCCATGCTTGAAATTCTTAATTTTATCTTTGAATTTGTGTTTTTTAAGTGAAGGCCAATGGGACAGGTTCTCAGCTGCCCTGGCCCCCTAGAGCTGCCCTGGGGCTTCTCCCTAGCCTCTCTGATGCCACTCTTGCCCAGGCAGTGTTGGGATTGCACCCTCTGAATCTCAGGGCAGGGTGGCGGGTACCACAGCACATTAGGCAGGAAGTGGGCAGGGCCTCTCACCCATCCCATCCCTGCAGGGAAGTTGCAATCCATTAGGGCTGTAGTAAGGGGGAGTCTTGACTTCCGCGCTCTGCTCCAGGCCAGGAATTTTGCACTGAGCCTTGTAAATTCTGCAGATGGCGCAGGGTGATGAGTACCATTATTATCCCTGTTTTATAAAGAGGTAAACTGAATTAAAGAGAAGTAACTTCACCAACTGCAAAATGTCAATATACATACCCCATATGGATTTTTAAAAACTAGGCCAGGCATGGTGGCTCATGCCTGTAATCCCAGCATTTTGGGAGGCCAAGGTAGGTGGATCAGCTGAGGTCAGGAGTTCGAGACCAACCTGGCCAACATGGTGAAACCCCATCTCTACTAAAAAAAAAATACAAAAATTAGCCGGGCGTGGTGGTGCGCACCTGTAATCCCAGTTACTCAGGAGGCTGAGACAGGAGAATTGCTTGAACCTGGGAGGCGGAGTTTGCAGTGAGCCGAGACCATTCCACTGCAAGACTGTCTCAAAAAATAATAATAATTAACTTGATTTAAGGAAAGTATTAATAACTGCCACTCACTCCAGCAAAAATGGTGACCATGGCTTAAAAAGAGATGAAATCTGGGGAACTGCTGGGTAGAGCCATGTGGCTGGTCCTGAAGGTCACCAGGATTTGAAGCCATCAGGTAGGACAGGAGCAGAGGTGGGGAAAGGAAATGGGCCAAGGGCGGTATGCTCTGCAGTGACACAAGAAAAACAGGTTGGGAGAAAGACAGTGACACCACTTCAGCCAGGCCCAGGCCCAAGGCTGACTCATGGTCTCTTTCCCCACTGATCTGCCTACACAAGCACTGTGGACAGGCAGGACTTTCAGAGGGAGCAGTTTAGGAGCAGAGATTGAATGTGAGCAGCACTCTTGCTGGCTAATATTTTTTCAATGGTAGAAGCTAAAGGAAATGCTGCAGAATGTTTTGAATACTTGTTTTAAAATGTCCCGGTCAGGCACAGTAGCTCACGCCTATAATACCAGCACTTTGGGAGGCCGAGGTGAGTGGATCACCTGAGGTCGGGAGTTTGAGACCAGCCTGACCAACATGGAGAAACCCCATGTCTACTAAAAATACAAAATTAGCCAGGTGTGGTGGCGCATGCCTGTAATCCCAGCTACTCAGGAGGCTGAGGCAGGAGAATCTCTTGAACGCGGGAGGTGGAGGTTGCAGTGAGCCAAGATCGCGCCATTGCACTCCAGCCTGAGCAACAAGAGTGAAACTCCGTCTCAAAAGAAAAAAAAAAAAAAGGTTGTCCCATGTGGGGTCTGGTATGTGATTGCATTGTCCATAGGTGTCCTGTTTGGTTCTGGGAGATTTTTTTTTAAGGTAATAAGTGAACATGATTTTTAAAAATCAAACCATACAAAAGCACATTCGGACAGGCATGGTAGCTCATGCCTGTAATCCCAGCACTTTGGGAGGCCGAGGCAGGTGGATCACTTGAGGTCAGGAGTTTGAGACCAGCCTGGCCAACATGGTGAAACCCCGTCTCTACTAAAAATACAAAAATTAGATGGGCATGGTGGCACACACCTGTAATCCTAGCTACTCGAGAGACTGAGGCAGGAAAAATTGCTTGAAACCTGGAGGCAGAAGTTGCAGTGAGCCAAGATCGCGCCACTGCGCTCCAGCCTGGGCAACAAGAGTGAAACTCTGTCTCAAAAAAAAAAAAAAAGGGCAAATACTAAATCCTCCTTCCCAGAAATCTTCCCCAGTACTATTGTATCTTTGAGCTTTTCTGCACATCACACATGTGCCTTCCTCTCTCGACACTGGCTGTTTCCACACAAACAACAGGATGTACCCACAAGGAATACATCTTGCTTTTCAGAGAAATGCTTCCTAAAGGATGCGTAACAACCATGCGTGTTTTAAGAATTAACATGCTGGCGGGGTGCAGGTGGCTCACGCCTGTAATCCCAGTACTTTGAAAGGCCAACGAGAGAGGATTGCTTGAGCCCAGGCAAGCAATGGGCTTGTCACTTATTGCCAGTCAAGAGACTGGCCTGGCAATTTATTTAGCAATTCAGTAGGTGTAGAACTTCGTGATATTCTGTGTGTCATGTTGAACTATTATTAATGAAACTTAGAGATGTGAATGGTTTGGCCAAGGTCATAAAGCCAGTACAATTGAGAGATGGAACCGCTAAAAGATCGTCCCAGGTTTAATTTTCCATGCCTCTAACTTGAGTACTAATGGGAACAGGTCACCCGTAGTAGAGGATGCAGGAGATGGCAAAACACTGCCAGCAGCACTTCCAGAGACAGCACCACTCAGCGCTGATTGCCTGGAACACTGGGCTTAACATTTTTTGCTCATGTAACCCCCTAAGCAAACTGCCTTTTTTCTTCTTCCTTTTTTTTTTTTTTTTTTTTGAGCCAGAGTTTCACTCTTGTCACCCAGGCTGGAGTGCAGTGGCGCGATCTCGGTTCACTGCAACCTCTGCCTTCCAGGTTCAAGCGATTCTTCTGCCTCAGCCTCCCAAGTAGCTGGGACTACAAGCATGCACCACCACGCCCAGATAATTTTTTGTATTTTTAGTAGAGACGGGGTTTCACCACATTGGCCAGGCTGGTCTTGAACTCCTGACCTCAAGTGACCTGCCCGCCTCAAGTGATATGCCTGCCTTGGCCTCCCAAAGTGCTGGGATTACAGGCATGAGACACTGCTCTCAGCTGAAAACTCCACCTTTTAAAGTTAATGTATAAGATTCTTCATCATATTTCAAAGTTGCTCAGAATTCATTTTCTGGCATAGTGTAAATATTGACTTTTTAAAATAAAACTGTTACATTGTGTTTTGAAATGTATCAAGTGGTATGTAAATACCTTAATGAATTGATAATTACCACCATCCATCTTTAAAATAGGAAGTTATTTAATATTTGAAAATTTTACATTTTCCTTTTATTCATTGAACTTGAATTTCCATTCCACTTCTTCCATAGAATTAATGTAATAGATTTGTATGTTTTTAAAAGTGTTATTGGTCATCCTATAAGTCTCAGCAAAAAGTATGTAAATAAGTTAAAGTTTAATAAATTTTTATTATGACTAAAGCTCTAAGTGTATAAAAAATTTTTTTCTGGAGTGAATTATTAAGTTTATTAGTAATGCTACATTGGTAACAGGAACATAAATATAATTTTTATAAAAAATTATACATAAATTTTTCTTGAATTGCATTTTTTTTTTTGAGACAGGGTCTCATTCTGTTGCCCAGCCTGGAGTGCAGTGGCGCAATCTCGGCTCACTGCAAACTACGCCTCCTGGGTTCAAGCGATTCTCCCACCCTCAGCCTCCCCAGTAGCTGGGACTACAGGTGTGTGCCAGCACGCCCAGCTAATTTTTGTATTTTTAGTAGAGACGGGGTTTTACCATGTTGGCCAGGCTGATCTCGAACTCCTGACCTTGTGATCCACCTGCCTCAGCCTCCCAAAGTGCTGGGAGTACAGACATGAGCCACCGCGCCCAGCCAATGAATTGCATCTCTTAATGAGATGAATGGTGTTGGTTTTTGTTATTAGCATAAATCTGTAGACAAATACATATGATTTACTGCTAAAGTGTGATAGAATTCAGCACCAGTTTTAGTCCTGTTTTTTGTTTGTTTGTTTTAGTAATGTTGGTCATCTCTGAACTCTTTCCAAGTTATATGCCCCAAATCACACTGATCTAATGCCAAAAATTATTTTTTGTTCCCTTATTTTCATTCAAAGCAAATAACTGAAAATTACCTGACCTGCAGCTTAATCATATTAAGGAAATTTCTCAACTTTTGGGAGTTACCAAAAAAAAATTTTACCAAGACTTATCAAGTGTGAGTCAGGTGCCGGGCGCGGTGGCTCAAGCCTGTAATCCCAGCACTTTGGGAGGCCGAGGCGGGTGGATCACGAGGTCAGGAGATCGAGACCATCCTGGCTAACATGGTGAAACCCCGTCTCTACTAAAAATACAAAAAACTAGCCGGGCGTGGTGGCGGGCGCCTGTAGTCCCAGCTACTCGGAGGCTGAGGCGGGAGAATGGCGTGAACCCGGGAGGTGGAGCTTGCAGTGAGCCGAGATCGCGCCACCGCACTCCAGCCTGGGCGACAGAGCGAGACTCCGTCTCAAAAAAAAAAA
>NC_037673.1:175721456-175762965 GCF_003255815.1 Theropithecus gelada
CCCCCCCCCCCCCCCCGCCGGGGGCACAGAGGGACTCCCCTTCTCAAAAAAAAAAAAAAAAAAAAAGTGTGAGTCAGGCACGGTGGCTCACGCCTGTAATCCCAGCACTTTGGGAGGCTGAGGTGGGTGGATCGCCTGAGGTCAGGAGTTCAAGACCACCCTGGCCAACATAGTGAAACCCTGTCTCTACTAAAAATACAAAAAATGAGCTGGGCATGGTGGCGGGTGCCTGTAATCCTAGCTACTGGGGAGGCTGAGGCAGAAGAATCTCTTGAACCCAGGAGGCGGAGGTTGCAGTGAGCCAAGATCGCACCATTGCACTCCATCCTGGGAAACAAAAGCAAAAGTCCGTCTCAAAAAAAAAAAAAAAAGACTTATCAAGGGATCATTTCACGTCTTATTCTTTCACTTAGGCACTTTGTTTAACCCAGAATACTCAGAATGGTTGCAGACATCTGAATATTGCTTATTTCATTCACCTTTGCCAATGTATTGCCAATACAATACTTTTTGACAAAAATACTTTTAGTTTATCATGTATTTCAAATCCATTTTCATCAAAAACTTAGCTGCAGTTTGGGCTCGTTTAATTTATGGAAAATGGCCATCAAGCTAATGGCACATCTTAGGGTTGTGGATAGCGACTGGTTGAACATAATTACATAGATTTGTGGGGAGAAAAATTTAACTTTCTAAATTCAGGATACCCAAGCAGAGGGTTAGAGACCACCCCTCTGCCCCAAGCCCAAGCTTAACTAAATACCATAAAGCAGTAAAAGATCAGTCTTCACGTTTTCGGTTACTTAATCATCAAGGGCGACTCCCCCTCCATTCGGTGTGTGGAACCTAGTGCACCCCAGGTCACTGTATCAAGAGGAAGACAGGTTATGGAGTGAGTTGGCCTTCTTTAGAGGGAGGAGAAAGAGTGCCTGTGAAACTTGAAAATCTGGCAATTGAGTTCCTTAAAACATCTGGGCATACCTAGCTTTGGCAAGACTGCTGTATATGTATTCCAATTTCAAGACCACTAGATTATAGAACTGGGCTTGGTGTCTTTAAGGATAGATTTTTTACAAATTGCTTTTATGGTTATTGCTCTCTTCAGAGTTTCTCCCTTCTCTTGATGAAGTTTTACAACTTTTATTTCCTTTGCCAATCATCCATTAAAGTTTTAAAATTTATAAATGTAATACATAGGCTTCTCTCGAAGTATAAAAATAATTATACTGGCCTGACGCGGTGGCTCGCGCCTGTAATCTTAGCACTTTGGAACACCCAGGCGGGCGGATCACCTGAGGTTGGGAGTTAAAGACCAGCCTGACCGACATGAAGAAACCCCATCTCTACTAAAAATACAAAATTAGCCGGGCGTGGTGGCACACACCTGTAATCCCAGCTACTCGGGAGGCTGAAGCAAGAGAATCGCTTGAGTTCAGGAGGCGAAGGTTGCAGTGAGCCGAGATCACGCCATTGCACTTTGGCTTGGGCAACAAGAGTGAAACTCCATCTCAAAAAAAAAAAATTATACCGCGCCCAACCAAATGCTTTACTTAACCCACTTTTAACCCTCTCCATAACCAAGGTGAAATGCTTAGGCTGTTTCTTCTTGCCCGTGAGTTCTCCCCCTACCTTCTTGGGTTTTGCTGAGATAATTTTGAATTTTTAGTCCCAGGATGTCTCAATATTTATTTAAGACCTTTACTACAAGTTCACGGCCATAATATTATCGTTCTTTTAGATTTAACTGCAGTTAACTATAAAAATATAGTACGTATAAATATGCTCTTTAATTGTCCATATTAATCAATGCTGGTGAAATAAAACAGGTAAACAAAGGATTAATATCCAAAATATGCAGGTCAGTAACACAAAGGCAAGCAATTCACAGAAGAAATAGTAGGAGACAATAAAGAGACGTTATTTAACCTCAGTAGTAATTGGACAGCTGCAAACCAAAAACAATACGATCCCCCGTCCCCAATCCCATTGGTAAATATTTCGAACGGGGTTTTCCTGCCAGGACTCTTACTTTGGGATCTAAACTTTTCGTTTCTAGGATACCAGCTTACTGGGTTTAAGAGAACGTTTGGCCTACACATATAAATACCTGATGATAATTGCAGACAGTCTTTATTATACCCTCAAAACAGTGCGACAAGGTAATGGGAGTTGAAATGGAATTCTCTGAATTCATTTGACTCCAAGGGAAGTGTGCGTAAAACCTAAAATTGTCCACTAGTAGCGGACGAAAGATTGGCAACAACAATTTGAGCCTGGAACTGGGGGGAAGACGCTTCCCTGCAGGCACCCGGCTGGCACTATCGGGCAAGAGAGAAGGCTGGAAAAGCCTTCTGGGCGGGGTGTGCATCCGCCCCCGTGCAGGCCAGAGGATGCAAAATGGCGCCCACTAGCTCCGTAGGCGTGGCCTTGAGCTGGACTCGCCCAATAGGAATGTCTGGGGGCGGGACGCTTTCCCAGCACGCCTTCTTAAGAGCTTGGGGCAGGGCTTCCTGTAGGTAGCGCCCTTTCATTGGTCGAAAACGGAACCGAGGTTGCGGGAGCAGCCAAACGCGGCGAGTCTTGCTAGAGCCGTCGCCGTAGCAACGCGCGGAGCCGCCTGGGAGAGGCCTCTGGAGCAGGAGGCCGAGTGGCTCTTCTGACCCGAGGCCCCGCTGTCCAGCTGGCGGGCTGTGGCCTCTAGGGATCAGGGACTACTTACCTGCGAAGCCCGGTTATCCGCCCGCCAGCACGTCCGTTCCCTAAGCAGACCGCCTGGCCTGTTGCCGGACCCGTCTTCTCACCGTGGCCCGGGGTCTGACCTCCCCACACTCAGTCCACTAACGAAGCTATCCCTGCACCTGCCCCACAGCGTCTAAGTGCCAGATGATGGAGGAGCGTGCCAACCTGATGCACATGATGAAACTCAGCATCAAGGTCTTGCTGCAGTCGGCTCTGAGCCTGGGCCGCAGCCTGGATGCGGAGCATGCGCCCTTGCAGCAGTTCTTTGTGGTGATGGAGCACTGCCTCAAACACGGGCTGAAAGGTGAGCCTGAGGGGGCGTTGGGGAGCGTGGAAGTTCGGGCTGGGTGTTTGCTCGGCATTTTTTCATCAGTGCCAGACATCCTTCTAGGTGCTGAAATGCCAGCAGTGTACAGAGCAGACAAGGTTCCTGTCCTCAGAAGCGACGTTCTAGAGCAGCGCTGGACAATAGAAATATCATGCAAGCTACATAGGCAGTTTTAAATTTTCTAATAGCCAGGTTTCTTTAATAGTGTTAGATGAGGCCGGGCGCCGTGGCTCACGCCTGTAATCCCAGCACTTTGGGAGGCCGAGGCGGGCGGATCACGAGGTCAGGAGATGGAGACCAGCCTAGCCAACATGGTGAAACCCCGTCTCTACTAAAAATACAAAAAATTAGCCTGGTATTGTGGTGGGCACCTGTAATCCCAGCTACTCAGGAGGCTGAGGCAGAGAATTGCTTGAACGCGGGAGGCAGAGGCTGTAGTGAGCTGGGATCGCCCACTGCACTCTAGCCTGGGCGATAGAGCAAGACTCCATCTCAAAAAAAAAAAGGATTAATCAGTGAAGTTTAGCAGCTTTCACTTTCACTTGGCTTTTGGGGGAGAGGCTGTGGGTCCCTGAAGAAATTTTGCAACCCGTTCTTATGAATAACACTTTTGTTTTTCCTTTTAGTTAAGAAGAGTTTTATTGGCCAAAATAAATCTTTCTTTGGTCCTTTGGAGCTGGTGGAGAAACTTTGTCCAGAAGCGTCAGATATAGCGACTAGTGTCAGAAATCTTCCAGAATTAAAGTGAGTGAGAAGTAGTTATGCCGATTTGATGATTTTTAAAACTCCCTCGTATTTACTCATTTCTCAATTCCTTGCTGATGAAGCCCTTTCTAATTGGAAAGAGCTCTGCTGCTCATTATCCACATGATCTCGAGCAGGATTTGACTCTCTCTGAGCCTCAGTTTCCTTTTCTTTAAAATGGGGACAGTGATTCCTGCTTGCCACACAAGCCAAATAGGTTGAAAAGGTGTTGTCAACCAAAGGGCACTCAGGAGGAAAAGGAACTACTGATACACTCCTGGAATCACTGCTTCAGACACAGGTGGGCAGTTTTCTGAATAATACATTTTGGGCCAGATTGAAGATTCCAGGCCAAGGGACATTTGTAATTTGTTAGAATGGGACTAACAAATTATTGCCATGTCTGGATTTGTCCTTGGGATCGCTATGCTTAGGCTCAAAATCAAAAACAGGCCAGAACACAAATAAGTCATCTTCATGGAATGTGGCATCTAGAAAGGCTCTTAGGGATCCTTGAGCCAATGCAAAAGAACCCTCTGCACAGTTTCCCAGATGGGACTGGACTGTTCAGCGTTTATTTGCCCCTTCTCCTAGGGAGCCAGCCTATTCCATTTCCAGAGAATAATAACAGTCACTGCCCTCAGGGCCTGCTCTGTGACAGGCATTGTGCTGAGAACATTCCTTTTCATTATCTCATTTAATCCTCCACAGCTGTCCTCTAGGATCGCTGTTAGTGTCCTCATCTACAAGTGTGGGAACTGATTAGAGTGGTTAAGTAACTTGCCCCAGGTGCCTCAGCAGGTGAGTGATGGAGCAGGAAGAAGACACGGGTCTGTTAGGCCCTGAAACCCTCTAAATCCCATGAAACTCCATTGCTGCCAAGTCCTGTGCATTTTTCTCAAGGTTGGATTTAAACCTTCTATGCAAATTCTGCCTGCCCGGCCTACGTCGCATATATTTAAAGCCGTTTGCACCTGCCAACCTTTCAAATGTTTATTTAATGACCCTTTTTTTTTTTTTTTTTTGAGAAGGAGTCTCACTCTTGCCCCGGCTGGAGTGCAGTGGCGCAATCGCAGCTCACTGCAACCTCCGCTTCCTAGGTTCAAGCGATTCTCATGCCTCAGCCTCCTGAGTAGCTGGGACTACAGGTGCGTGCCACCACACCCAGCTAATTTTTGTACTTTTTGTAGAGACGGGGTTTCGCCATGTTAGCCAGGCTAGTCTCAAACTCCTGACCACAGGTAATCCACCCGCCTTGGTCTCCCAAAGTGCTGGGATTACAGGTGTGAGACATCACGCTTGGCCTTAATGACCTTTTGCATGAGCCTCTCAAGTCTATTGCCATGCTTCTTCAATTGTTCTTCATATGGTACAATTTCTCATACCCTTCCTGCCCAGCTCGCTCACTCTCTCAAGAGTAAAGTACCTACACAGACAGTGTCCTGATGGTTTCTTTTTTTTTTTTTTTTTTTTTGAGATAGAGTTTCGCTCTTGTTGCCCAGGCTGGAGTGCAGTGGTGCAATCTCAGCTCACTGCTACCTCTGCCCCCTGGGTTCAAGCGATTCTACTGCCTCTGCGCCTCCCAAGTAGCTTAGGTTACAGGTTCCTGCCACCAGGCCGAGCTAATTTTTGTATTTTTAGTACAGATGGGGTTTCACCATGTTGGCCAGGCTGGTCTCCAGCACCTGACCTCAGGTGATCCGTCTGCCTCAGCCTCCCAAAGTGCTGGGATTACAGGCGTGAATCACTGTGCCCGGCCATTTTTTTTTAGACAGAGTCTCTCTGTCATCCAGGCTGGAGCGCAGTGGTGGTGCAGTCTCTCAGCTCACTGCAACCTTCACCTCCCAGGCTCAAGTGATCCTGCCACCTTGGCCTCCCAAATAGCTGGAACTATAGGCTGAGGCAGGAGAATGGCCTGAACCCAGGAGGCGGAGGTTGCAGTGAGCAGAGATCACGCCACTGCACTCTTGCCTGGATGACAGAGTGAGACTCCATCTCAAAAAAAAAAAATCATCTGCACTTTGACCCAGCAATTCCACTTACGTGCATTTTATCCTACGCATGTAACACATGAAAATGACACATGTACAGAATGATCTATTGCAGTCGTTATTTCTAACAGGAGATTAGAACCACCCTAGTTTTTTTTAACCCAGCTAAATAAATTATGGTGCTGTCCAACAGTGACACACTAAAGCTGTAAAAAAAAGTGAAGTCCTCTGTGTACTGATATGGAAAGATTTTCAAGATGACAGATACTCAGCAAAATAAGCAGGTTAAGAACTGCATGTAAAACGTTAAATTTTTTTGTAAAAAGGGAGAGAATATATTTGGTACTAGTTTTCATGTGTAGAGACATGTTTTGGAAATGAACTTAAACAAAAGACACTATATTAATGTATAGGGAAGGCGGGTGGGGAGGTGGAGGACAAGGAGACAAGTATATGCCTTTTAATACTTTCTAGGTTTCTTTTTTTTTTTGAGACAGAGTCTCACTCTATCTGCCAGGCTGGAGTGCAGTGGCGCGGTCTCGGCCCACTGCAGCCTCTACCTCCCGGGTTCAAGTGATTCTCGTGCCTCAGCTTCCTGAGTAGCTGGGATTACAGGCATGAGCCACCACACCCAGCTATGTTTTGCATTTTTTGTTGACATGGAGTTTTACCATATTGGCCAGGCTAGTCTCAAACTCTTGACCTCAGGTGATCCACCCCCCTCGGCCTCCCAAAGTGCTGGGATTACAGGCGTGAGCCACCGCGCCTGGCCTACAATATCATTTTTTAAATGGCCAAGTCGTATTCTGTTGTATAATTTTGTTTAACCCCCCTTGTGGCTGTCTTCAAATTCTTGTTACCACAAACCGTGATAATGATGTGGTGACCGCCCGGAAACATACATCTTTGTGTCCATCTTCAGTTATTTCTCTAGGATGTATTACTAAATGTAGAATTTTGGTAACCTGTTGTCATCAAATTGCCACTAGAAAGTTGCACAGTTGACCAGGCACAGTGACTCACACCTGTAATCCCAACACTTCGAGAGGCTGAGGCGGGAAGAATGCTTGAGCCCAGGAGTTTGAAACCAGCCTGGACAACATGGCAAAACCCCATCGCTACAAAAAAAAAACATTAGTTGGGTGTAGTAGCGCGTGTCTCAGCTACTCCAGAGGCTTAACACAGGATTATCACTTGAGCCTGGGAGTTCCAGGCTGCAGGGAGCCATGATCATGCCATTGCTCAGCAGCATGGACGACTGAGCAAGACCCTATCTCCAAAAAAAAAAAGGAAGTTGTAAAGTTTACAGTCTCACCAAGCAGCACTTGAGAAGCCTTTATTCTTTTAATGTTTAATGCAGGCCTGTTCTTTCTTTCTTTTCTTTTTTTTTCCTCTTCTTTCTTTTCTGCTTCTCTGGAGATAATGCTAGAATACAGAAAAATTACACCTTCAAGACTGGGGCTGGGCGCAGTGCCTCACGCCTATAATCCCAGCACTTTGGGAGGCCAAGGTGGGCAGATCACTTGAGGTCAGGCGTTCGAGACTAGCCTGGCCAACATGGTAGATGGTAGAAACCCCATCTCCACTAAAAATACAAGAATTAGCTGGGCGTGGTGGCAGGTGCCTGTAATCCTAGCTACTTGGGAGGCTAAGGCAGGAGAATTGCTTGATCCCTTGAGGTGGAGGATGCAATGAGCTGAGATCATAATGGTGAGCCAGGATTGTGCCACTGCACTCCAACCTGGGTGACAGAGTGAGACTCCATCTCAAAAAAAAAAAAAAATTGGTTCCACAACATTGTGAATGTACTTAACACTACTTAACTGTAAGATTAAAAATGGTTAAGATGGTAAATTTTATGTTCTGTGTATTTTACCACAATAATAAAACATAAAATTGTACCTTTAAGGCCAGGTGCAGTGGCTCATGCCTGTAATCCCAGCACTTTGGGAGGCCAAGCCAGTCTGATCACTTGAGGCCAGGAATTTGAGACCAGCCTGGCTAACATGACAAAGCCCTGTCTCTACTGAAAACACAAAAATTAGCCAGGCGTGGTGACACGTGTTTTAATCCCAGCTGCTCGGGAGGCTGAGCCACGAGAATTGCTTGAACCCAAGAGGTGGAGGTTGCAGTGAGCTGAGATTGCACCACTGCACTCCAGCCTGGGCGACAGAGCGAGACTATCTCGGAAAAAAAAAAATTGTACCTTTGAGCTAACCCCTTGGAGATTTTACAAGCTTTAGCACTTTAGCAAGCACTAAGTTCTCTATTAGTCTTTTGAAAGAATGTTTATCTATTACACAAATCTAACCTGATATTTTCCTGTGATATTTTATGATCATAAGCAAAGCATTATCTAACTGTATTTGTAATAGTACTCAAAGGTGTGTGGTGAGCCATTTTCGATGCCTGCCCAGGCCACGTGCCTCCCTCCCCAACCCCAAACAGCCATTTGTAGAGTATCCTCTGCATTTACAAGGGTGTGTTTCCTGTGTATCTCCCTAGCTAAATCAGGTTTCTTTTCTGTGTTTGTTGTTGTGATGTCACAATAGTTTGATGCTCTGTTTGAATTCTAGGACAGCTGTGGGAAGAGGCCGAGCTTGGCTTTATCTTGCACTCATGCAGAAGAAACTGGCAGATTATCTGAAAGTGCTTATAGACAATAAACATCTCTTAAGGTATTTCATCAACTAGGTTTGCTTATCTTTTGCTTGGTAAATAATTAGAACATAGGCCAGGTGTGGTGGCTCATGCCTGTAATCCCAGCACTTTGGGAGGCCAAGACAGGTGGATTGCTTGAGGTCCGGAGTTTAAGACCACCATGGCCAACATGGTGAAATCCCGTCTCTACTAAAAATACAAAAATTAGCCAGACATGGTGGCGGGGGCCTGTAACCCCAGCTACTCAGAAGGCTGAGGCAGGAGAATTGCTTGAACCCAGGAGGCGGAGGTTGCAGACAGCCAACATCGCGCCACTGCACTCCAGCCTGGACGACAGAGGAAGACTCCATCTAAAAATAAATAATAATAGGCCGAGCGCAGTGGATCACGCCTGTAAACCCAGCACTTTGGGAAGCCGAGGTGGGCAGATCACAAGGTCAGGAGTTCAAGACCAGCCTGGCCAACCTGGTGAAACTGTGTCTCTACTAAACATACAAAAATTAGCTGGGCGTGGTGATGCACGCCTATAATCCCAGCTACTCGGGAGGCTGAAGCAGGAGAATCACGTGAACCTGGGAGGCGGAATTTGCAATGAGCCAAGATTGCGCCATTGTACTCCAGCCTGGGTGACAGAGTGAGATTCCTCCTCAAAAAAATAATAATTAGAACATAGTTCTGTAGATTATTTTGAATTAAAATAAGTGTATCAGCCAAGTGTGGTGGCTCATGCCTGTCATCCCAGCACTTTGGGAGGCCAAGGCAGGCTGATCGCTTGAGGTCAGAAGTTCAAAAACAACCTGGATAACATGGTAAAACCCCATCTCTGCTAAAAATCCGAAATTAGCTGGGCATGGTGGCATACGCCTATAATCCCAGCTATTCGGGAGGCTGAGGCAGGGGGATTGCTTGAACCCAGGAAGCAGAGGTTGCAGTGAGCCAATATCACACCACTGTACCTCCAGCCTGGGCAACAGAGAGAGACTCTGTCTCAAAATAAAAAAATAAGTATATAATATTTATGGAAATTTACGACTGGTTCATTTTTGATATTTATAACTAAGCAAACATCATTATAAAAGGAATTTTCTCTAGACTATGGTGATTTACGAGGGAGGACTGTTTCTAGAGTTAAAGCTCTCTTGTAATTGAGAAACATATTTTACAGCATAGCCTAAAACCCAAGCTTTTCAGTGTTTTCAAGGCATGGCTCATTATTGCACTTAGCTTTACACGACAAATACTGATTTACAATATTTCACGTACTCTGAGTACAGTTACACTGAGTAAGTTTGAGTTACAGATTTTGTTCTAATGAACTAATTCTTTTTCAATTAATTTTTTATTTATAATCGATACAAAATTATACATATTTGTGGGATACTGTGTGCATGTATACACTACATAATGATCAAATCAGGGTGATTACCATATTCCTCACTTTACTAATGAACTAATTCTTAAGAGAAAAGTTCCTACGCACACACACAGTGGCCTGGATGCCACTGGATTTGGTACCTGAGCAAGTCATTGCTGACCAGAGCAGTATCAGGCAGGGGCTGGACCCCCCCTCGCAAATGGTCACGATGACTGGTCAACAAGGAAGTAAAGCAGCAGATGTTCCTCCGTGGGACACAAGAAGGAGGAGTGTTATGCTTGGATGTGGGATCCCATTTCCTGTTTATATGGGCATAAGTGGAGAAGTAGTTCATATCAACACAGACGAGGAGCCAGTGGAGACACAGGAGGGCAGAGTGACAGGAGTCAAGAGGAGATGAGGAGAACCGGGGTCCAGGGTCTGCATGGAGGAGTTCACTTTAGACAGGAGGATGGGCTCGCCCATTCTAAGCCACAGGAAGAGAAGAGAGGATGGGAGAAAAAGCAGCTGTTGAAGCAGTGAAGGGAAATGAAAGGGAGGGAGGAAATCCACAGCAGTATCTTCTGGCTCCAGGGCACAGTTGAAAAGGCAATTCAGGGTGAGGAAGGAGTGGGGATGGTGAAGCTGTTTCTGAGCATCCCGCTGTCCTGTCCATCTGTTGTAGCGAGTTCTATGAGCCTGAGGCTTTAATGATGGAGGAAGAAGGGATGGTGATTGTCGGTCTGCTGGTGGGACTCAATGTTCTCGATGCCAATCTCTGCTTAAAAGGAGAAGACTTGGATTCTCAGGTAAAATGGAATTTTGGCTCTAGACGGAACACTTTCATTAGCCCAGGGACTTTATGTAGGATCTGCAGGCAGGTACTGAACCCAAAGAAGGGCAGATGGCAAAGAGCCCGCTGGTAGAGGACCGGCCAGGGGCAGGTGGGGAAGCAGCGGGGAAGGTCTCGGAAGGGTGAAGAAGTTGCATAGCCAGAGGTCCACTTGGAAAACTTGGCAGGTGTGGCAACAGGCAGACAGCTCTCCGTGGCTGAAGCAGAGGATGCTCCATGGCTGAGGTGAAAGTGGAGGCTAGGCCTGGTTGTGAGGCCATGGGTGCTGTGCTGAAGGGTGTAGCTGGAGTGCAGTGGCGCGATCTCAGCTCACTGCAAGCTCCGCCTCCTGGGTTGGCGCCATTCTCCTGCTTCAGCCTCACAAGTAGCTGGGACTACAGGCGCCCGCCACCACGCCTGACTAATTTATTTTGTTTTGTTGTTGTTGTTTGTTTTGTTTGTTTGTTTTTAGTAGAGATGGCATTTCACCGTGTTAGCCAGGATGGTCTCAATCTCCTGACCTTGTGATCCGCCCACCTCGGCCTCCCAAAGTGCTGGGATTACAGGTGTGAGCCACCGCGCCCGGCCTGAAGGGCGTAGCTTTTATCCCCCTTTATCCTGAGCTTTGGGAAGCTGTTGGAGGTTTTTAAGAAGTACACTGAAGGCCGGGCGCGGTGGCTCAAGCCTGTAATCCCAGCACTTTGGGAGGCCGAGGCGGGTGGATCACGAGGTCAGGAGATCGAGACCATCCTGGCTAACATGGTGAAACCCCGTCTCTACTAAAAATACAAAAAACTAGCCGGGCGTGGTGGCGGGCGCCTGTAGTCCCAGCTACTCGGAGGCTGAGGTAGGAGAATGGCGTGAACCTGAGAGGCGGAGCTTGCAGTGAGCCGAGATCGCGCCACTGCACTCCAGCCTGGGTGACACAGCGCGAGACTCTGTCTCAAAAAAAAAAAAAAAAAAAAAAAAGAAGTACACTGAAATGATCATGCCTGGGTTTGAGAAAGCTCAATCTAGCAGCCACTCAGATTATGAGTTAGAAGTGGCCAGGAATAGATACAGCAAAAGACTTGAGGTCAGGCGCGGTGGCTCACACCTGTAATCCCAGCACTTTTGGGAGGCCAAGGCAGTTGGATGACGAGGTCAGGAGATCGAGACCATCCTGGCTAACACGGTGAAACCCCGTCTCTACTAAAAATACAAAAAACTAGCCGGGCATGGTGGTGGGCACCTGTATTCCTGGCTACTCAGGAGGCTGAGGCAGGAGAATGGCGTGAACCCTGGAGGTGGAGCTTGCAGTGAGCCAAGATCACACCACTGCACTCTAGCCTGGGCAACAGAGCAAGACTCTGTCTCAAAAAAACAGCCTTGAGTCTAGTCTAGAAGTCCCGCAAGGCTGGATGGGGAGTAGGAAGATAGAGTCAGGAGAGATTTGGGAAGTCAGGTTGATAAAATGGCACTAATGAGAGTAACCAGTAAGGTGTGGAGTGCTCGGTGGGAAGGACAGCCCTCTTATGGGCTTTCTTCCTGCATGGGAGCTGGTAACCAGAGCCAGGGCCTAAACTCCTGGTGGCAGGGACCATAAATGTGTGAGGGGGAATAGGCACCCTAACCCATTCCTCACTTCCACCCCCTCTTCAGGGCATCTGCAGCTGTGGCTGGGCCACTGCCAAGAAAAAAAGATTATTTTACACTGTCTGGCAAAATTCCCAGCCTTTTTCCTGTGTTGTGTTTGATGAACCTAAAGATTCCCTGATCCCTCCATGTGCAGGTCAATGTTTTTGTGTAACCTCTCCTCCCTTAAAAAAAAAAAAAAAAAAAAAAGTTTGTCTTTGCATGTTGAAAAATATCTTTTTTTGAATTCAGAGAAGTATTTTTGAAAAGACACTAAACATCACACATATTCTCATTACTCTGAGACAGATAATTCAGGGTTACGTTGTGGTATACATCCTTCCAGCACATGAATAAAGGTGTGTGCATGCATGTGTGTGTGTATATGTTTGTGTATTTTAGAGTGAGATGTTTGGAGGGTTTCTTTTTTTGTGAAACCAAACTATGATTGTTTTAAGCACATCATTTTGTAATTTTTAAAAATATAACAATATGTTCTATACAGTTCTCAATAACAAGAGATATAAACCATTTTAGATGACTATGTAGTGTTTCATTTTTTAATGTACCATTATGTAGCCAGTACCTTATTAATTTAGATCGTTTCCATATTGTGACAGTATTATTGCTGGGCACATGGCTCACTCCTGTAATTCCAACACTTCGGGAGGCCAAGGTAGGAGGATCACTGGAGCCCAGGAATTTGAGACCAGCCCAGACAACATAGTGAGACCTTGTCTCTACTAAAAATAAAAAAAATTAGCCAGGCATGGTGGTGTGCTGCCTGTCATCCCAGCTACTCTGGAGACTGAGGCAGGAGGATTGCTTGAGCCTGGGAGATCAAGGCTGCAGTGAGCTGTAATCGTGCCACTACAATGCACTCCAGTCTGGGCAACAGAGCCAGACTCTGTCTGGAAAAAAAAACCACCAATATTATAGACATCCTTAAAGTTCTCTGTACTCTTGTCCATATATTTCCTTAGCATAAATTTGGCGTGGTTGTGTCAAAGTATACAGCCTACATTTTGCTAGATAATGTAAAACCGGCCTCCAGAAAGGTCTTCATTATATACACCCACCAGCAGAGTGGGAGAACCCATTTCCTTCTGACACTGGATGTGGTAAACATTCTTGGTCTTTTTCAGTCTCATGGACAAAACAACTCATCATCTTGAATTTACAAGTATTTTTGTGTTTTATTTGCCATTGGGGGTTTAGCATTTGTGATCATCTTTTCATACTTGGTCCATTTTTGAGTTTTCTTTCTCTGCTTCTTTATTAACGACTAAGCACATTGACCTTTCTTCAGAATTATTTGTTATAATTTTTTTTTTTCTGGTTTCTCAGGGGTGGTGTGCCCTGTACATTTTTTATTTTTAATTTTTGGCAACCAGATTTAGCAGGTGTTTCCTTTATACCTTCTAAGGTATTGTGCTGTGAAGGTCCTTCCCTATCTAAAGATTATCCTAACTTTTAAAATCAAATGTGGGGCGCCAGAACGCGGGTCCACGCGTGTGTTTGTCCGTCTGTCCAGCCTTTACCCCCAGAGCTTTCAGTCATGGCCTCCGGTCAGTCGCAGCTCGGAGAGCCAGCCCCTGACTTCAAGGCCACTGCCCTGGTGGATGGCGCCTTCCAGGAGGTGAAGCTGTGGGCTACGAAGGGAAGTACGTCGTCCTCTTTTTGTACCCTCTGGACTTCACTTTTCTATGGCCCACAGAGAACATCGCTTTCAGTGACCTTGCCGAGGATTTCCGCAAGCTGGGCTGCGAAGTGCTGGGTGTCTCAGTGGACTGAGTTCACCCACCTGGCTTGGATCAACAGCCCCCAGAAGTAGTGAGCCCTGGGCCCCCACGCATCTCCCACCTGCTGACATGATGGGAAGCTTGTCTGAGGATTACGGTGTGCTGAAAACCCATGAGGGTGTTCCTACCCTGCCTGTTCATCATCGATGGCAAGGGTGACCTTTGCCAGATAACTGCCACTGATTTGCCTGTGGGGTGCTCCATGGATGAGGCTCTGCGGCGGGTCCCGGCCTTCCAGTACGTGATCGAACACGGGGAAGTTTGTCCCACTGGCTGGAAGCCTGGTGGCAACAGTTAAGCCCAATGTGGATGATAGGGAATACTTCCTCAGTATTCCTTGAATACTGGAACTAGGCTGGCCAATGGATAGTGAGCTTGTACTCCTACCTGGGTACCCTGTGCGGACCCAGAAAAGGCCAGACCTGCCCCTCCAGTCTCCACAGTCTGGGACCCTGGAGGGCTAGGCCAAGGCCTTCTGCTTTCATCTGGGTAATTTTTTACACACTTTATGTGTAAAAAATGTGTAAATTTTACACATTTTTGCCATTTGTTTTGGCATAGTGTGAAGTAGGAATCTAAATTTCTTTTATAAATAGTTAACCAGTTTTTGCAATATCATCATGTAATGTATTTTTTCTACTAATTTGAAATTCCACTTTTATCATATGTGAAATATCCATAATATGCATTCGTTTATTTCTGGACTCTTCTGTTGGAAATCTGAATCTCTGTTCCTATGCCAGTGGCACATTATTTTAATGACTGGAGCCACATAGTATATTCTAGACTCTGGTAGTTAAGTACCTGCCTACTCTACTGTAGTTTTGTTTCAAATATTTCTGGGCCATCCATTCTGCCAGATGAACTTGAACATTTTGTCAAATTCCAGAATAAAAACTCCATTGAGATTTTAATTAATTAATAGACACGGTGAGCATTCTGGTCTAGTGCTATCTTGAATGACAGTGCCTATAGTGTGTTACCATAACGTATACATGTTTGCTGCCGATGTCTGAGGCATGCTATGTCTCATGTTTAGAGAGTGGTATTCCACTCCAGTTTATTTTGTGTTTTGTCGTTGTTGTTTTGTTTTTTCTTTTCTTTGAGATGGAGTGTCACTCTGTTGCCCAGGTTGGAGTGCAATGGCGCAATCTCCACTCACTGCAACCTCTGCCTCCCGCGTTCAAGTGATTCTCCTGCCTCAGCCTCCCGAGTAGCGGGGACTACAGGCGCCTGTCAACACACCCAGCTAATTTTTTGTATTTTTAGTAGAGATGGAGTTTCACTATGTTGGCCAGGCTGGTCTTGAACTCCTGACCTCGTGATCTGCCCACTTCAGCCTCCCAAAGTGCTGGGATTACAGGTATGAGCCACCGTGCCCGGCCTACTTTGTGTTTTTGTTGGAGATGAATGTTGAATGTGGTCAAATACTTTTTTTGGATCTATCAACATGTCATACCTGTTTTTAACCCATAAATATAATTGAATTAATCCATAGGTTTCTTGTTGAATACTCTCCCTGAATTTCTAAAATAATCCCTACTTGATCATTGTAAACCCCTGAATTTCATATGTTTACTGTTTGGAATTTTTGTGTCTCTGCTTGTAAGTGAAACTTCTGAATTTTCTATACTGCCTTTGCCACCTTTTGGTGTCAGAATTATATTAGTCTCATAAACTAGAAGGCTGGGTGCAGTGGCTCACACCTATAATCCCAGCACTTTGGGAGGCTGAAGTGGGCAGATCACAAAGTCAGGAGGTCGAGACCACCCTGACCAACGTGGTGAAACCCCATCTCTACCAAAGATACAAAAATTAGCTGGGCATGGTGGTGTGTGCCTGTAATCCCGGCTACCCAGGAGGCTGAGGCAGAAGAATCGCTGGAACCTGGGAGGCAGAGGCTGCAGTGAGCTGAGATCGCGCCATTGCGCTCCACTCTGGGCAACAGAGCAAAACTCCGTCTCAAAAATAAAATAAAATAAAACTAAAATAAACTTGAAAATAGCCTTCCTTTTCTTATTTTCTACCACAGTTGATTAGATCAGGAATTATTTTTTCTGTGCAGGCTTGCTAGAACTTACTGGTGTGAGCACTTCACCCTTATGCCTTTTTTGGTCTTTGTTCTTTGATCACTTTAACTTTTAGCATAGTTTTGATCAATTTATGGGTTTCCTAAGTCTTCAATTTTTAAAGTCATTTATAATTTTTTTAGAAACCATTTCATTCAGATCTATTAAGCTAGAGTTGTATGAAAGTATTCTCTTACAGCTTTTGAAAAATCTCACTGTTCTCATTTATAATGTGTATTCTAAATATTGATCACACTTAGTAGAAATTTGTCTACTTGGTTGAACTTTGACAAACCAGCTCTCTTATTTATCAATTCTACTTTGGGAGTAGGGCTTTATTTGCTTTCTAATCTATTAATTTTTGCTTTGGGTATTAATTCTCATCTTTCTGTTGGTTTTTTTCCGGCTGCATTTTTTTATTTATTTTTTATTATAAAAGAAATACTTGCTTGTTGAAAAAAGTTAGGCAATGCCAAAGTACATAATGTGAAAAGAGATGTTGAACCTCCTCATCCAATCCCCCGTCCCAGCCCCAGTTCTTCTCCCTTTCCCACAGGTAATGGTAAAGATTCTGGGGGAAATTTTTCTAGAAGCTTTTCTACTTTTTCTATACATTTATGTTCACATAGGTTTTGTTTTAAATTAAATCTTTTCTGATCTTCTATTACTGTGTAACAAGTCAGCAACAGCACTTCAGCCGTAACAATTGCTGTATCTTCCACAGTTGGGGGTGGACTGGGTTCAGCTGGTTGGTTCTTGTTCGAGAGCGCATGTGATTACAGTCAGCGGGTGGCTGGGGCTGGAATCACCTGAAGGCTTGCTCTCTCCCGCGTCTGTCTGCTGTGCTGAGACCAAGGAGCTGGGGGCTGGAATGGCAGGGGTTTCTTGGACATCTCTCTGTGTACATGGTCTGCAGCATTGTGGCTTCAGGGAAGTCAAGACTTTTTACATGAAAGCTCAGAACTTCAAACGCGTATGCCTCGAGAAAGAGCTGGGTGGAAGCTGTATTGCCCTTTTTAACCTACCTGCAGAAGTCACACAGCATCGTTTCTACTGCATTTTACTCATCAAGACAGGCACTAAGACCTCCCAGAGTTGAAGGTTGGAAATATAGATTCCTTTTGGTAGGTGTGTCAGAGGTTGCAGACATGTGTTAGAACCATTACATATAGCCTTGGTTGCAACATAAGTAGGATTGTTATAATGAGATTGTATATATTATTCTTTGCCTTGAAATTGTATCCTGTAGTTTTGTTGGGGTTTTTTTGTTGGTTGGTTGGTTGGTTGGTTTTTTAAGACACTGTCTCTCTCTGTCACCCAGGCTAGAGTGCAGTGGCATGATCTCAGCTCACTGTAGCCTCAACCTCCTGGGCTCAAGCAATCCTGTCACCTCAGTCTCCCAAGTAGCTGGGACTACAGGCATGTACCACTGCACCCAGCTAATTTTTGTATTTTTGTGGACACAGGGTCTCACTGTGTTGCCCAGGCTGGTCTTGAACTCCTTAGTCCAAGCCATCCACCCGCCTCAGACTCCCAAAGTGCTGGGATTACAGGCATGAGCCACTGGGCCCAGCTTTTCTATATTACTGCAAACGTATCGACTGCATTCTTTGTTACAGTTGCATAGGTTCTGTGATATGGCTGTAACATGATTGATTTCAACTTTATTGATGAACATTTAGGGTGCACCCAATTTTCCTGTATTTCACATAAGAATGACCTCACTTATTCATTTTCAAGTGCTTTATTTATTGGCAAAGCCATTGATGTTTAGATGTGTAAGGGGTCTTGGTTCTCCCTTGTACCTAAGGGGTGGAGAATTTTCCTGAAATACTGATTAGACCATTTTACCAAGATCTGGGGGAAGACTCAGAAATGTCAGTTAAGGTCACCAGTTTAGAGATCCACATCTTTTTAAATTATAATTACTTTGTACACAAATAATTTTGTTGATCTTTGTAAACAATGTGATTATTGAATAAACAGAAAACTAGGTCGTGAAATTTCAGAATAGTCTCTGAAATCTGATACTTAGTCAGTTTTTCTTCTAGGTAGGGTTAGGTTTTTTTGGTTTGTTCAATTGATTGCCACTTCATAGAGCTGGTTGATGTAACTAAATGTTCCTAGGAAAGAGGTAAGAATGCAAATAACCCTGAATTTCAAAGGTTGTAAGGTTTATGAAAAATAGGACATTTTATTTAAACTTGTGCATTTTATTTTGTTTAGGTTGGAGTAATAGATTTTTCCCTCTACCTTAAGGATGTGCAGGATCTTGATGGTGGGAAGGAGTAAGTACTGCATTGTACGTCACTTTTTTTTTTTTTTTTTTTGAGACGGAGTCTGGCTCTGTTGCCCAGGCTAGAGTCCAGTGGCACGATCTCGGCTCAGCGCAACCTCTGCCTCCGGGGTTCAAGCGATTCTCCTGCCTCAGCCTCCTGAGTAGCTGGGACTACAGGTGCCGCCACCACGCCCGGCTAATTTTTGTATTTTTAGTAGAGACGGGGTTTCACCGTATTGGCCAGGCTGGTCTCGAACTCCTGACCTCGTGATCTGCCCACCTCGGCCTCCCAAAGTGCTGGGATTACAGGCATAAGCCACCGCGCCCAGCTACATCACATTTTTAATAAAATTCTGGCAAAGGCAGGTCTTCCGGCCTGGGCGAGCGCCAGGTCTCCAGACGGAAATTGCCGAAGACTAGCGGAGGCCCCGAAGCCAGGAATGGTGGGGCAGGAGGGGAGGGTGGGGGTGGGGAACTTCGGCCGAAGAATCCGGGTCGGACTGCGTGGTTGGGCCCAGTGGGGGTGGGCTGGGCAGGTTAGGTGTGGCCTCTCTCCACACTGGCAGTGCGGCCGGCCGAGGCGGTAGGAGCGCTGGGGTTGGAGGTGCGCACCCTGGGTGGTGTTCCCCGCCTGCAGAACGGGTAATGAGGCTCTTCTCTGCAGAAAAAAAAAAAAAAAATTGGCAAAGAACACTTTTCTTGTTTTTGCTTTGAGATTTTAGATTTTGTTTAGTTATTTTTAAGTACAGAAGCAATGCATTATTCTCATTGTTTAAGGAATTTGGCTCTGCAGAAGAATAGAGTGTACAGGTGAAATTTCCCCATTCACACTGTCCCCTTGCCTCCATGTCAATCCCATTCTTCCCCTCAGAGGAAGACTGTTTAATGCCTTGCAGGTATTTGTTTGTTGGTCGTGTATTTTGCTTTACCATTTGTTCAGATATAAATGGGATAGTATTATATAAGTTGCCCTTGGACTTGTTCTTTAATCATAATGTTTTAGATTTTTGTTTTGTTTTGTTTTGTTTGAGATGGAGTCTCGCTCTGTCACCCAGGCTGGAGTGCAGTGGTGCAATCTCGGCTCACTATAACCTCCGCCTCCCTGGTTCAAGCTATTCTTCCGCCTTGGCCTCCCGAGTAGCTGGGATTATAGGCATTCACCATCACGCCCGGCTAATTTTTTTTGTATTTTTAGTAGAGACGGGGTTTCACCATGTTGGCCAGGCTGGTCTCGAACTCCTGGCCTCAGGTGGTCCGCCTGCCTTCGTCTCCCAAAGTGCTGGGATTACAGGTGTGAGCCACCGCGCCGGGCCTAGATGTCTTTTCATGCCATTGTGAAGCTCTACCTCACCCTTGTTAACAAGGGTATTCTTTTAAAATAAGTTACCCAGGAGAAAAAATAATAATAATAACAACTATGCGTAACATACTGCCATTTTTATATATATATAGATATTTTTTTTTTTTGAGACTGAGTTTCGCTCCTGTTGACCAGGCTAGAGTGTGGTGGCACGATCTTGGCTCACCGCGACCTCCACCTCCCGTGTTCAAGCGATTCTCCTGCCTCAACCTTCCTGAGTAGCTGGGATTACAGGCATGTGCCACCATGCAAGGCTAATTTTGTATTTTTAGTAGACATGGGGTTTCTCCATGTTGGTCAGGCTGGTCTCGAACTTCCGACCTCAGATGATCCGCCCGCCTCAGCCTCCCAAAGTGCTGGGATTACAGGCATGAGCCACTGCGCCTGGCCCCATTTACGTTATAATAGAAAAGGATATACGTACGTATGTTTTACTTCCATATGTATTCATGGAACATTTCTAGAGTGGCATATCAACCTTATAGTAGTGGTTGCCTGTGGAGGCAGGCATGGGAGGGGTTTTTCACTGTAAACCCTGCGATTGCGTTTGAATATTTCACCTCGTACGTATGTTACCTGCCCTTCCATGTCTTCCCGAGGACTCTCGCGGTCTCAGTGCCTGGCAGTGCACCTTACCAAAGAATGGACCAGCAGGAACCACACTAAAGCTTCATGCATCCTAAGTACAAGGGCTCACCCACTTGAAATTTAAACAAAATATATTATTTTATTTCATATTAGGCCAAATACTTCAAAGGAACAAAATATATTCCTTTTTTTTTGAGACAGAGTTTCGTTCTTGTTGCCCAGGCTGGAGGGCAGTGGTGCGATCTCGACTCACTGCAACCTCCACCTCCCGGGTTCAAGCAGTTCTCCTGCCTCAGCCTCCCGAGTAGCTGGGACCACAGGCGCATGCCACCACACTGGCTAATTTTTTGTATTTTTAGTAGAGATGGGGTTTCACTGTGTTAGCTAGGATGGTCTCGATCTCCTGACTTCATGATGTAGCCCCCTCGGCCTCCCAGCCACCGTGCCTGGACAGTTCTTTTGTTTGTAAGTCCCATGGGCTGCTTTCCTTCAGTGTAATAAGGGTTGTGTCAAAGCCATTTGCATGTGGCAGGTTGGTATTTTCACCTTGCTTGCTGATCCTGAAACCTTGGTCTGCAGGGAGCCCACTCCCCTGGCAGCCTGGCCTTGGAGACGCTGGCTACTGTGCCCCAGGCCGGCTTTGCTCTCTACTCTGGGACTGTGGATGTTACTAAGCTTTGGCTGTCTCTTGGTTTCTTGAAGACATTGGTACTTCCACAAGGTGATTGGAAGGTTGGGGAACAGTTACAAAGTATTAATCATTAATAAAAAAAGTTCTCCCTTTTTATGCTCCTTTTAAAAGGCATGAAAGAATTACTGATGTCCTTGATCAAAAAAATTATGTGGAAGAACTTAACCGGCACTTGAGGTAAGACTCCTTTTTTTTCAGTGTGACAGTTACATGCGTGGTATACTGTCATTGTTTCATGGAACTTCTTTGAGTTGCCACATACTTATAAATAGCTTGTTTTCAAACCAAGACAAAAGGGTCATCATTCAGGCAACATTTATTTGTACAAACTGGAGAAGTATGATTTCCTCTTGATAAACTCTTGGGAAATCTTTATTCTCTGCTTTCTGCAGTTATATAATACAGAGAGGTAACTACATTAAACCTTGACTCTCCACTCCTCGCCCCACAGCCACGTGGCTGGAAATCCCTTCATGGCAAGCACTGTTGCTGCTGGAATCAGCACACAGTACCCAGTGCATTAGGCCGGGAAAGAGAGTTGAAAACCACTGGGCTAGGCCCTCCAGAGCAATGTACTAGTGATCACAAGCATCTTTATCTTGATTTTTTTTTTTTTTTTTTTTTTTTTTGCTGGAGCTCTGTGGATGTGTTTCATGAAACACTAATCCTTGGAGGTATTCGTGGGGAATGTGGAGAGACACGTTAGAGGGTACAGTGCACATTACAGTTCTCCACAGGGCAGCCTCTCTGGCCCCAAAAGCCAGGTGAAGAAGCTGGCATGTTCCTCCCGGTGTAGTCAGGGACATACCGCTCTGGGGCTTTTTTCACTTTTCTTTTTTTTTTTTTTTGACAGGGTCTCACTCTGTTGCCCAGGCTGAAGTGTAGCGGCGTGATCTCGGCTCACTGGAGCCTCGAATTCCCAGGCTCGGGCAATTGATTCTCCCACCTCAGCCTCCTAAGTAGCTGGGACTACAAGCGCATGCCACCCCTCCTGGCTAGTTTCTGTGTTTTTTATAGAGACAGCGCTTTGCCATGTTGCCCAGACTGGTCTCACCTGGGCTCAAGCAATCCTCCCACCTCAGCCACCCAAAGTGCTAGAATTACAGGCGTGAGCCACCACACCCAGCCTGCGGTTCCTCTTAACTGTGATGTTGGCTATTTTTTGAAAGTTTTTTGATCAATTCCTAGTTTATTGAGAGTATTTATAAGAAATAGATATTGAATTTTATCAAATGCCTTTTAGTGTCCATTAAAATAATCATGGTTTTTATCCCTTAGTCTACTGATGTGATGTATTTTATTCATAGACTTCTTCATACTGGACCATTCCTGTGTCACAGGGATAAACACCACTTGATCATATGTGGGTTTTTTTTTGTTTTTTTTTTTTTTTTTTTTTCGCTTTGTCGCCCAGGCTGGAGTGTAGTTGCGCGATCTCGGCTCACTGCAAGCTCCGCCTCCCGGGTTCACGCCATTCTCCTGCCTCAGCCTCCCAGTAGCTGGGACTACAGGAGCCGCCACCATGCCCAGCTAATTTTTAGTATTTTTAGTAGAGACGGGGTTTCACCGTGTTAGCCAGGATGGTCTCGATCTCCTGACCTCATAATCCGCCCGCCTCGGCCTCCCAAAGTGCTGGGATTGATCATATTATTTTTATTAGGATTTTTTGAGACAAGATCTTACTCTGTCACCCAGGCTGGAGTGCAGTAGTATAATCATGGCTTGCCACAGCCTCCACCTCCCGGGGCTCAGGTGATTTGCCCACCTCAACCTCCCAAGTAGCAGGAACCATAGGCATGCACCACTACACCTGGCTGATTTTTTGTATTTTTTGTAGAGACAGGGTCTCACTTTGTTGCCCAAGGTGGTCTCAAACTCTTGGCCTCAAGCGATCCTCCCTGGTTAGCCTCCCAACTGCTGGTTTATAGGCATGAGCCACCTTGCCCAGCCAGGATATAGTTTTAATAATTCAATTATCCTTTTCATATGTAACCTGGCTGGGTGCGGTGGCTCACACCTGTAATCCCAACACTTTGGGAGGCCGAGACCAACATGGAGAAACCCCATCTTTACTAAAAATACAAAATTAGGTAGGCGTGGTAGCACACGCCTGTAATCCCAGTTACTCAGGAGGCTGAGGCAGGAGAATCACTTGAACCCAGGAGACGGAGGTTGCGGTGAGCTGAGACTGCACCATTGCATTCAGCCTAGGCAACAAGAGCGAAACTCCATCTCAAAGGAAAAAAAAATGTAACCTGACTTACTGGGAATTTCATAGTTTTCTTTCTCTGCCCTCATGTCAGGGTTATATAGTGTTGCAAAATGAATTAGTGAGCTTTTCCTCATGCCTGTGAACAGCTGGCTTCTAGATCATGGGCATTATTTGTCCCTTGCGAATATGAAGCAGCCAGGCGATTGTAATCCCAGCACTTTGGGAGGCCAAGGCAGGCGAATCACCTGAGGTCAGGAGTTCAAGATCAACCTGGCCAACATGGTGGCCATCTCTACTAAAAATACAAAAATTAGCCAGGCATGGTGGTGGGCACCAGTAGTCCCAGCTACTCGAGGCTGAGGCAGGAGAATCACTTGAACCTGGGAGGCAGAGGTTGTAGTGAGCCGAGATTGCACGACTGCACTCCATCCTGGGTGACAGAGTGAGACTCCATCTCAAAAAAAAAAAAAGAATTTATGAAGCTCAAAGCATTTTTGAGGCAATACATTGCTAGCTTTTCAGTTTTTACTTAGTTGTTAGTTCATCAAAAAATATATATAAATATATAAAATATATTTTTTAAAAAATTTTATATATATATATATAATTTTTTTTTTAGACAGAGTCTCGCTCTGTCACCCAGGCTGGAGTGCAGTGGCACGATCTCGGCTCACTGCAAGCTCCACCTCCCGGGTTCACACCATTCTCCTGCCTCAGCCTCCCGAGTAGCTGGGACTCAGGCACCTGATACCACACTCAGCTAATTTTTTGTATTTTAAGTAGAGATGGCCTTTCACCGTGTTTGCCAGGATGGTCTAGATCTCCTGACTTCGTGATCCGCCCACCTCGGCTTCCCAAAGTGCTGGGATTACAGGCGTGAGTCACTTCGCCCGGCCAAGAAAGATTAAATTTTAGGGATAAAACTTACTGAAAAGTATGTCGCAAATGTATATTTAGAATTCTCATCTTCTCTGAGTTAATTGGAGACCCTTTGCTTTTCCATTTCATACAGGAAATCTAGGAATCTCTCTTAACTGTTTCCAGTTTGAGAAAACAGTCAGCTTTTATAAGTTTATGTTTACCTAATATTGTTATTTTCTACAGCTGCACAGTTGGGGATCTTCAAACCAAGATAGATGGCTTGGAAAAGACTAATTCAAAGCTTCAAGAAGAGGTTTGTAAGTTTTATTGAAATTTTTAGACAAAACAGAATGACCCAAGGTTAGAGAAATGGTGTAGTCGGTCTGTGGAAGCAGAGCTTCTTGCTGGTAGGAAGGGGCTTGCTAACCTCCAGTTGCCCCACGTAGGACAGGGGAATGTCTGTGTTCTGCCCTGTCCGAGGCTCCCGGTGAGACACTGCAGCTGATCACAAGCCAGTTCTAAGTGACTTAGATTTTATCACCTCAAAGTCATCCCATAGAAGGAAATTGCTCTTTGGAAAAGCCCAGCTTCTGTGGTGGAAGAGCCGTGTCTTCCTCTTCTTCTTCCCTTCCTGTGATGCCGTGTGCCTCCCTGCTGCCCCAGAAAGCACAGACTCTGTCATAAGGAATAAGTGTCCTCGCCCACCCCTTCTGCTTTGGCCTCAGGAGCATGCAACCAGCCTCCCCACAGTGCGGTCTTTCTCTGCTTTCTCACTAGGAAGAGAGAATGAAAGGACAGGACAAAGGAGGGCTGAGCCGAGGAAGAGAGCTTGCTGCCAGCTGCCCGGCAGTCTGCTTGGTGGACACATCTTGTCTCCTGTTAGCAGGAGGGGGGTGCTCAGCCCTTCTGAGGCTCTCCACAGGTAGCAGTGTCCGGCTGCCCAGGCCTCCCACCTAGAAGGACGAGGGCTCTGAGAGGGGCTTGAGAAGGAACACCTCCACGGCATGGAGGTGGGTTACAGCAGAAAGGAGAGCCTCAGAGCCCACCTCTGTAACGAGGGACCCTGTGTAAGGCTCCCTAAAGCCGACTGCTCCCTCCTGAGGCGCCAGCCCTGAAAGCCTTTCAGGAAAGGAGCTCAGATTGGTGTGAGGAGAAGGAAATTCAAGACAGCGTCTTAGATGGGGGTGTCATGGGGGAAACTTCATGGAACTTAGGATTGGAGGCTGCACAGTCACCTTGGTAGGCAGGCCTTCGAGCCTCAGGCTAGGTAGGTCGGTTGTTGAGCTCACTTTTCTCATCCCAAGTTAGGTAATAATACGTACTTTACAGTACTGTTGCAAAGATTAAGACTAATATCTTGTAATGTGCTTAGGGCAACGCTTGCCACGTGGGAACTTGAGTTGTTTGATTTTAGAACAAGCAGATTCACTACTTCTCAGTCAAGGCGGCGTGCTTTGGTAAAGGTCCGATTCAGCTTTTGAAACCAAACAGAGTTATGTGCGGTTTTCCGCTTTTTCAGACAGGGTCTCACTCTGTCACCCAGGCCGGAGTGCAGTGGTGCAGTCATCGCTTACTGTAACCTCAGACTCCTGGGCTCAAGAGACCCTCCTGCCTCAACCTCCCAGTAGCTGGCACTACAGGTACACACCACCAACACCCGGCTCATTTTTTAACTTTTTGTAGAGACAGGATCTCACTTTGTTGCTGAGGCTGGTCTCAAACTGCTAGGCTAAAGTGACACCCCACCTTGGCCTCCCAAAGTGCTGGGATTACAGACGTGAGTCGCTGAGCCCAGCTTCGGTTATGTTTTCTTTTTTTTTCTTTTTTTTTTTTTCCTTTTTTGAGACAGAGTCTTGCTCTGTTGCCCAGGCTGGAGTACAGTAGTGACGTGATCTCGGCTCACTGCAGGCTCTGTCTCCTGGGTTCACATTATTCTGCCTCAGCCTCCTGAGTAGCTGGGATTACAGACGCCCGCCACCACATTCAGCTAATTTTTTTTTTTTTTTTTGTATTTTTATTAGAGACGGTGTTTCACTGTTAGCCAGGATGGTCTCAATCTCCTGACCTTGTGATCTGCCTGCCTCGGCCTCCCAAAGTGCTGGGATTACAGGCGTGAGCCACCGCGCCCGGCCAGGTTATGTTTTCTTTAAAGGCAAATGATTGTAATAGAAAATGTGCTTCAGCCAGGTGTGGTGGCTCATGCCTGTAAATCCCAGCTCTTTGGGAGGCCAAAGTAGAAGACTTGCTTGAGCCCAGGAGTTTGAGATCAGCCTGGGCAACGTGGCAACACTCTGTCTCTACAAAAAATTTAAAAATTAGGTGTGGTGACACACACCTGTACTCCCAGCTACTCGGGAGGCTGAGGTGAGAGGATCACTTGAGCCTAGGAGTTAGAGGCTACAGTGAGACAGAGTAACACCCTGTCTCAATTACAAAACAAAGAAATGTGCTTAGTGAAAAGCATCGCCCTCTTCAGGGTGTGCTCTCTGCATCTCCAGAGAGTAGAATGGGAATTAGCTTATGGTTTTTGCCTGCTTCTTCCCTTTGAGCAACTAACATGCCCTTTGAAGCCTTGATGTTTGTTTTTTTGGGCACAGCAGTTATGTGTAGAAACCCCAGGCCGGGTTCTGAGTCTTAAGTGGAGAGTAATTCTCAGGAGTTTTAGACACTGTTGACAGAGAAGGTGAGGAGTTAGTGCTTCGAGTCCCTCCACTAGCGAATGATGCGGAAAGCCAGCCAAGCACCAAGGACGGGGATCTTGCTTCTTTCTCCCCAGCTGCACCTTCCTCTCTGCAAGCTGTGTGATGAGGCTGGAGTGAGGAGGGGCTGGTTTCTGTGTTTACTCATCTGCCTTGCCTCTTGAGACAACCTCTCCTTAGGCAGGTCCCTGACAGCATCCTGCTTCTCTATACTTTTCCCTCAGCCGTGAGAAGTCCTTCCAGGGGAAGAAGAGGTCCTCTCGGGCAATCTCCAATGATTTGTTTTTTATTCCTCCCTGCAAATTCTTTAATCCTCCCTCTAGTGATTGAAATACACTTTTACTGATCATTAGCCTGAAAAACTGGAAAGAAAGAAGAGTCAGGACAAAAGCCCGTAACCCCTTCACTAAGTGACAGCTATTCTTACCATTTTATTATTTGATATGTGTTGTTCCCATCTTTTCTTTTTTCTTTTTTGAGACAGGCTCTGGCTCTGTCCGTCACCCAGGCTGGAGTGCAGTGGCACGATCTCAGCTCACTGCAACCTCTGCCTCCTGGGCTCAAGCCATCCTCCCACCTCAGCCTCCTATGTAGCTGGGATTACAGGCATGAGACATCACGCCTGGCTGATTTTTGTGTTTTTTGTAGAGATGGGGTTTCACCATGTTGCCCAGGCTGGTCTCGAACTCCTGGGTTCAAGCCTCAGCCTGCCAAAGTGCTGGAATTATAGGTGTGAGCTACTGTACCCCGCCACTCCATCTTTTCTTAAGCATTTTTAACCTAGTTGATTTTTTTTAAAATACAGGTGAGAGCATACCATATGACCTTTTTTCCCATTAGTATTATATCTTAAGTATGTTCTCAAGTGATTAAAAGCTTTTGTAAACATTTTATTGAGTACATATTTGTTTTATGCTTCCGCTATGATTTAACTATTTTCCTAATAGTGAACATTCAGGCTGTTTCTAATTTTTTGTGTCTGTAAACCTTTGTCCACATTAAGCAGTATGCTATCATTTTTGTAGAGGGAGAAAATCTGGAGCGGGCAGAGATGGCTGGGGCAAGGGCGGGGGAGAGATTTTACTACATACGTTTTCATGTCTTTGGAATTTGGAACCATGTATTATTGCCTGTTGAAAACAAGGAAATAAAATACCAAACCTGTGAACATTGTCAACTGTGAAGATGCCAAATTAATGTTTTTAATTTGAACAATAAGATGAATTTTGATGTTAAGAACTGTAAAAATTTTCCTTAATCAGCTTTCAGCTGCAACAGACCGAATTTGTTCACTTCAAGAAGAACAGCAACAGTTAAGAG
The DNA here is from genome assembly GCF_003255815.1 of Theropithecus gelada. Taxonomy (NCBI): domain Eukaryota; kingdom Metazoa; phylum Chordata; class Mammalia; order Primates; family Cercopithecidae; genus Theropithecus; species Theropithecus gelada. The sequence continues at coordinate 175,749,600 of NC_037673.1, forward strand.
AACAAAATGAATTAATTCGAGAGAGAAGTGAAAAGAGTGTAGAGGTGAGAAATTGACCTTATAGCTGGGCAGCGTGTTCCTTCCTCAGACACACCCGTTGTCAATCTCAAGCTCATAGCTTAAGAACAAGCCCGTCTTCAGAATGCAAAGGTGCCTTGCTTAATGTCAGAAAGTGCCTCTCACCACCTTCCCTGCCCACATCACTCTAAGACCACCTGGATCACTTGGATGGGGACTCCCTGCCTGGCCTGTGGGCCTTTGCATGCCAAAGTTCCTACTCGTTCTTCAGCATCCACTCACCTGCCATGTCCTCCATGATGTCGTCCCGGGGGCCGTGGGTGGGCATGGGCCATCCTCCCTCATTCCGTTGCTCTTTGTGCCCTTCCGTGGTAGAGTCCATTTGACGTTTTGTAGGATTGTTGGCTTGCAGCTGTGTCACATGATGACTTAAGGGTAGAAACCACACCTGGGCCGGGCGTGGTGGCTCACGCCTGTAATCCCAGCACTTTGGGAGGCCGAGGCAGGCGAATCATGAGGTCAGGAGATTGAGACCATCCTGGCTAACACAGTGAAACCCCGTCTCTACTAAGAATACAAAAAGTAGCCGAGTGTGGTGGTGGGCACCTGTAGTCCCAGCTACCCGGGAGGCTGAGGCGGGAGAATGGTGTGAACCCGGGAGGCGGAGCTTGCAGTGAGCCGAGATCGCGCCACTGCACTCCAGCCTGGGCGACAGAAGCAGCCCCCACAACAACAAAAAAAAAAAAATAAAAAACCATATCTGATTCACTTATAAATTCACTCAGTGCTAAAAACATGTTCATAAGTACTGGATGATGGGCTGAATGGGGCTTTTCCTGCTAATGAAGTCTTGTTTTTTGTTGTTGTTGCTGCTGTTTTCTTGAGACGGAGTCTCGCTCTGTGGCCCAGGCTGGAGTGAGTGGCGCGATCTCGGCTCACTGCAAGCTCCGCCTCCCGGGTTCACGCCATTCTCCTGCCTCAGCCTCCCAAGTAGCTGGAACTAAAGGCGCCCGCCACCACGCCCAGCTAATTTTTTTGGTATTTTTAGTGGAGACGGGGTTTCACCGTGTTAGCCAGGATAGTCTCAATCTCCTGACCTCATGATCCACCCACTTCAGCCTCCCAAAGTGCTGGGATTACAGGCGTGAGCCACTGTACCTGGCGAAGTCTTGTTCTGTTTTAAAGAAAACTGAATTTAAATTGCTTTATGAAAGTCACTTTTTTTTTTTTAGAAACAGAATCTTGCTCTCTGTCACCCAGGCTGGAATGCAGTGGTGCAATCTCAGCTCACTGCAACCTCCACCTCCCGGATTCAAGCGATTTTCCTGCCTCAGCCTCCCAAGTAGCTGGAATTATAGGTGCATGTCACCATGCCCAGCTAATTTGTATATTTTTAGTAGAGACGGGGTTTCACCATGTTGGCCAGGCTTGTGTCAAACTCCTGACCTCAAATGATCCTCCCGCCTCAGCCTCCCAAAGTGCTGGGATTACAGGCATGAGCCACCACACCCAGCCTATGAACTTAACTTTTCAAATATCTATGGACTTAACTCTCATTCTTTTTTTTTTGAGAAGGAGTCTCGCTCTGTCGCCCAGTCTGGAATGCAGTGGCACAATCTCAGCTCACTGCAAGCTCTGCCTCCCGGGTTCACGCCATTCTCCTGCCTCAGCCTCCCAAGTAGCTGAGACTGCAGGCACCCACTACCATGCCATGCTAATTTTTTGTAGTTTTAGTAGAGACGGGGTTTCACTGTGTTAGCCAGGATGGTCTCGATCTCCTGAGCTCCTGACCTGCCCACCTCGGCCTCCCACAGTGCTGGGATTACAGGCATGAGCCACCGCGCCCGGCCAAATTTTTACCTTTTTCTATCTTGCTTAAAAAATAAAAATTACTTTACATTTTTTACAATTGTGGTATATTTTTAAGTACTTCATAATTAGCTTGCTTTCCACAAACAAACAATTCCTCTTGGTGTCCTTGTTTGATACAGATAACAAAACAGGATACCAAAGTTGAGCTGGACACTTACAAGCAAACTCGACAAGGTCTGGATGAAATGTATAGTGATGTGTGGAAGCAGCTAAAAGAGGAGAAGAAAGTCCGGTTGGTGAGTGTGCAAGACTGAGTGTCTTTAGAGTTTCCCAGTAGCCCTCTAAGTTAATTCTGTCAACACTTCTCACAGGCATGCTTAACCGTCCTGATGCTCATGGAAAGTCAGAAGCTGTTCATTTAAAAAAAAGTTATTTTAAGTCTATGGTTACAACTCAGTTGTGTATTGTCACTTAAATATTTTCCCATTTTATAAATCTTTATTTTTGTTTGTTTGTTTGTTTTCAAGACAGAGTCTCACTGTGTCTCCCAGGCTGGAGTGCAGTGGCACAATCTCGGCCCACTGCAACCTCTGCCTCCTAGGTTCACGCAGTTCTCTGCCTCAGCCTCCCGAGTAGCTGGGATTGCAGGCGCCTACCACCATGCCCAACTAATTTTTTGGTGTTTGGTTTTTTTTTTGAGACAGAATTTCACTCTTTTCGCCCACGTTAGAGTGCAGTGGCGCGATCTCGGCTCACTGCAACCTCCGCCTCCCAGGTTCAAGCAATTCTCCTGCCTCGGCCTCCAGAGTGGCTGGGACTACAGGCACATGCTACCACGCCCGGCTAATATTTGTATTTTTAGTAGTGACGGGGTTTCACCATGTTGGCCAAGATGTTCTCCATCTCCTGGCTTTGTGATCCTCCTGCCTCAGCCTCCCAAAGTGCTGCGATTACGGGCCTGAGCCACCATGCCTGGCCAGTTTTTTGTATTTTTAGTAGAAATGGGGTTTCACCATCTTGGTCAGGCTGGTCTTGAACTCCTGCCTCGGCCTCCCAAAGTGCTGGAATTACAGGTGTGAGCCACTGCACCCAGCCATTTTATGAATCTTTTACAGGGATTGCTATGAGACCAGATTGATGGTTTATTTGACAATACAATTCTCTCAGTCATAACCTCTGCCCTATTTATTTCCACTCAGCCTGTGCATCAGTGACCAGGTTACTTGTAAACACTGTTCTTGTGCCTGCTTTATTTCTTTGCTTTTTTGCATGAATGCAAAGAGACATGTCCTGGGTCAGGACGGAACCATTTCAAAATGGTTGCACTTTCGTTGCTATAAACTAGCAAATCATTCTAGAAATTCTAACATTGCACTATCAGATCCCTTCCAGCACTCAGACGAGACAGATATTCTTTGAGAACATGCATTCTGATCTGTGGGTATGGAAAACATGGTTGCTGGAACCTAGGCTCATCCTGCCACTGACCAGCTTTCTATTGACTTGATGTGGAGCCAGCTTTAACCGTACAGTGAGGAACAGGGGAAACAGCATCTAATCCTGCTCAGACAGACTCTTTTCAGTCTCCCTAACCTATTCTCACCTTGTTTGTTTGTTTTGGTTTGGTTTGGTTTTTTTCTTGAAGACAATCTCACCCTGTCACCCAGGCTGGAGTACGATGGTGGTGTGATCTCGGCTCACTGCAATCTCCGCCTCCCAGATTCAAGCAATCCTCCTGCCTCAGCCTCCTGAGTAGCTGGGATTACAGGTGCACACCACCACACCCAGCTAATTTTTGTATTTTTAGTAGAGACGGGGTTTCACCATGCTGGCCAGGCTGGTCTCGAATTCCTGGCCTCAAACGATCCGCCCGCCTCAGCCTCCCAAAGTGCTGAGGATTACAACCATGAGCCACCACGCCCAGGCTTCAGTTTGTATTTTAAGCACTACTTGAGATTCAACCCCAGTTAAATACATTTCTGTGATCTATTTTAATAACATTTTCCTTGTAAATATCCTTTTAAGGAACTGGAAAAAGAACTGGAGTTACAAATTGGAATGAAAACCGAAATGGAAATTGCAATGAAGTTACTGGAAAAGGACACCCACGAGAAGCAGGACACACTAGTTGCCCTCCGCCAGCAGCTGGAAGAAGTCAAAGCGATTAATTTACAGATGTTTCACAAAGCTCAGGTGGGAGTTGGCTATGTGTGCATAGCACATCCTGGTTTCTGCTGCTCGTCAGTCTTGTGTCATTCTTCTTACAGAATGAGCGAGAAGACACGTAGAGCCCCGCATATGTGTCAGACCTGCTCCTATTATGATTTCGATCCTCATGGCAGTCCCTGAGAAATGGGGGGAAATGTAAGTGACAAGGCAGAGCCAAGTCACTAAATCACATGCCCCTGGTGACAGCTCATAAGGGGAGATGTGGGTCTTTTTAACCCAAACCCAAACTTTGTCCATCCACCTTCGCTGTCTCTCCACTGTCTGTTTCCTTCTATTTCAACGATTTACTGTTTACACCAAGCATGGAGGAGTGAATTAAAGATGTCATTTAGGGCCGGGCACGGTGGCTCACGCCTGTAATGCCAGCACTTTGGGAGGCCGAGGCGGGCAGATCACGATGTCAGGAGTTCGAGACCAGCCTGGCCAACATGGTGAAACCCTGTCTCTACTAAAAGTACAAAAATTAGCCAGGCATTGTGGCGGGCACCTCTAATCCCAGATACTCAGAACGCTGAGGCAGGATAATTGCTTGAACCCAGGAGACAGAGGTTGCAGTGAGCCGAAATCATGCCATTGCACTTCCAGCCTGGGTGACAGAGCAAGACTCCGACTCAAAAAAAAAGTTATTTAGTATTGGCTTTTCAAACTTGCCGTTAAGATAATGTTTCTGAGTGTTCTGGGCCACATAGGTAGCTGGTTGCCTCTCCTGTGTCATTTCAGGGTGGTCCAGGGGAACTGTCCCAGACAGAACCAATCATGCCAGAGTTTGAAAAACAGCATCTAGGCCGGGCACAGTGGCTCACGCCTGTAATCCCAGCACTTTGGGAGGCCAAGGCAGGCAGATCACGAGATCAGGTGTTCGAGACCAGTCTGGTCAACATAGTGAAATCCCATCTCTACTAAAAATACAAAAAATTAGCTGGGGGTGGTGGCAGGTGCCTGTAATCCCAGCTACTTGGGAGGCTGAGGCAGGAGAATCCCTTAAACCTGGGAGACAGAGGTTGCAGTGAGCCGAGGTCACGCCACTGCACTCTAGCCTGGGTGACAGAGTGAGATTCCGTCTCAAAAAAAAAAAAAGGAAAAGAAAAACAGTATCTAAAAATTAGAAAGCTTTTATTCCTCAGAAGCTCCTCAGAAGGGGACCATTCTACATCTTTCTCAAAACTTTTGACATTCTGGTTCCTATTTTCTTGCCAAAACAGTCCCATTTCATTTTCCATGGATATAGCTTCACTCTTACTTCCTGTAACATCTGTGTCACAGATAGTATGAGACAGCAATAATAAACTGTTATTTTTTCCTGTCTTTTTAAAACTATTAATCAGCCGGTCACGGTGGCTCACGCCTGTAATCCCAGCACTTTGGGAGGCCAGGCGGGCGGATCGCCTGAGGTCGGGAGTTCGAGACCAGCCTGACCAACATGGAAAAACCCCGTCTCTACTAAAAATACAAAAATTAGCCGGGCGTGGTGGTGCTTGCCTGTAATCCCAGCTACTCGGGAGGCTGAGGCAGGAAAAGCCCTTGAACCTGGGAGGTGGAGGTTGTGGCTCGTGCCACTGCACTCCAGCCTGGGGGACAGAGCGAGACTCTGGCTTAAAAAATAAAAAAAAAAATTACGATTATAATAGTAACAATAACAATTGAAGTAAAACAAAAGAAGAAAGGAAGAATTTGCATCTCTTCCGCAGTCATTACAAAAAAAAAATTAAAGGAAGGAAGAAAGGCTGGGCACGGTGGCTCACGCCTGTAATCTCAGCACTTTGGGAGGCCGAGGCAGGCAGATCACAAGGTCAGGAGATTGAGACCATCCTGGCCAACATGGTGAAACCTCGTCTCTATTAAAAATACAAATAATTAGCTGGGTGTGGTGGCGTGTGCCTGTAATCCCAGCTACTCAGGAGGCCAAGGTGGGGGAATCGCTTGAACCAGGGAGTCAGAGGTTGCAGTGAGCCGAGACTATGCTACTTACACTCCAGCCTGGTGACAGAGCAAGACTCCATCTCAAAAGAAAAAAAAGGAAGGAAAAAATAGGAAGAAAATAGTTTCAGCCTCCTGATAAATCATCTTTTTTTTTTTTTTTTTTTCTGAGATGGAGTCTCACTCTGTCATTCAGGCTGGAGTGCAGTGGCGTGATCTCGGCTCACTGCAACCTCCGCGTCCCAGGTTCAAGCGATTCTTCTGCCTCAGCCTCCTGAGTAGCCAGGAGCACAGGCACACAACACCACGCCCAGCTAATTTTTGTATTTTTTTTTTTAAACGAGGTTTCACCATGTTGGCCAGGATGGTCTCAATCTCCTGACCTTGTGATCTGCCTGCCTCGGCCTCCCAAAGTGCTGAGATTACAGGCGTGAGCCACCGTGCCCAGCCTTTCTTCCTTCCTTTAATTTTTTTTTTGTAATGACTTTTTTTTTTTTCTGTTGCCCAGGCTGGAGTGCAGTGGCCGGATCTCAGCTCACTGCAAGCTCCGCCTCCCGGGTTCACGCCATTCTCCTGCCTCAGCCTCCCGAGTAGCTGGGACTACAGGCATCCGCCACATCGCCCGGCTAGTTTTTTGTATTTTTTAGTAGAGACGGGGTTTCACCATGTTAGCCAGGATAGTCTCAATCTCCTGACCTCGTGATCCACCCGTCTCAGCCTCCCAAAGTGCTGGGATTACAGGCTTGAGCCACCGCGCCCGGCCTTTTTTTTTAAATTTTTTTTCCTTGAGATGGAGTCTCGCTCTGTTGCCCAGGCTGGAGTGCAGTGGCCGGATCTCAGCTTACTGCAAGCTCCACCTCCCAGGTTCACGCCATTCTCCTGCCTCAGCCTCCCAAGTAGCTGGGACTACAGGCGCCCGCCACCTCGCCCGGCTAGTTTTTTGTATTTTTTAGTAGAGACGGGGTTTCACCGTGTTAGCCAGGATGGTCTCGATCTCCTGACCTCGTGATCCGCCCGTCTCGGCCTCCCAAAGTGCTGGGATTACAGGCTTGAGCCACCACGCCCAGCCGAATTTTTGTATTTTTAGTAGAGACGCAGTTTCACTGCGTTGGCCAGGCTAGTCTCAATCTCCTGACCTCATGATCTGCCCACCTCGGCCTCCCAAAGTGCCGGGATTTCAGGCACGAGTCGCCGCGCCTGGCCATCTATTTTAATTTTTTAATGTTTTCTTCTGATGTTGGTTAGTAAATAGACATAATGTAAATATGTGTTCGTTAGGGGAAACTAATCTGCTGTGAGAATTTAGCAGACCCCAAAATAGAGTGGCTTAAAAGTATGGGAATTTGATTCTATTCTTGAAGGCGATGAAAAAAGAAAAACACATACATACACGCACACACACATATATATATGGGTGTGTTATGTATATGGGAATTTATATGGGAATTTGTATTTCTGTTATGTAATGGTTGCAAGATGGGCATTTCAGGCTAGCAGTTTTGTTCCCCGCGGTCATTCGGGGCCCCAGCTCTCCAGGCCACTCTGGTTGTCACCATTCCTGCCATTGCAAGGTGGTGGAAAAACCAAAGTCCAGAGCCGGGACCTCCTCTCAGGCAGTGAGACAGAAGTTGCACACAGGCTTCCAGTCAGTTCCGTAGGAAGGGGTTGTCACCAGTGGCCCACGTGGGTCTGAAGGGGACCTGGGAGCTCCTTTTTTCCGGAGCTACGAGCCCACTGAAGGGGAGGAGAGATGTTGGTAGACGGATCTTTGTCTCTGCCAGAGTTGGCCCACGGGAACTGCCGTGACATCCCGGCTGGACCCTGCATCCTCCTCAAGTCTGCAGTCCCTGGCTGATGTGTGGCCCTCTCCAGCAACCCACGGGACCTGTGGCCCAGAAGGCCAGCGTCTTCCTCACGTTAGCCTGTCACCCCCAGCATGAAACGGTGGAGGAGAAACAAGACACACATAGGGGAAGTGCCCGTGTGGAAAAGGGAGACACACGGCAGTCGCCGGCCCCATTTCTTTCTTTTTTTTTTTTTTTTTTTTTTGAGACGGAATCTCGCTCTGTCGCCCAGGCTGGAGTGCAGTGGCCGGATCTCAGTTCACTGCAAGCTCCGCCTCCCGGGTTCACGCCATTCTCCGGCCTCAGCCTCCCGAGTAGCTGGGACTACAGGCGCCCGCCACCTCGCCCGGCTAGTTTTTTGTATTTCTTAGTAGAGACGGGGTTTCACCGTGTTAGCCAGGATGGTCTCGATCTCCTGACCTCGTGATCCACCCGTCTCGGCCTCCCAAAGTGCTGGGATTACAGGCTTGAGCCACCGCGCCCGGCCATCGGCCCCATTTCTTAGCATGCCTGGCCACACTGGTTCTGCCTTTGAAGGAATTTCTTGATCAGCTGACCCCACAGCCCCTCAGAGGTCCGCCGTCATCTATGGCCACATCTGAAGGGGGCTCAGAGCATGCCCTCCTCAGAGCCTGCGCAGCTTTTTTGAGCAGCTTCTTCCAGGTATCTCTTGGCCAGCCTGGCGGTTGTAGTGGGGATCGGTCACAGGTGTTTTTCAGATCAGACTTGATGTCTTTGACAAGGCAGTTGCCTCAGTCGCAGTCTCTTTTCAGTTCATTTCCCCTTGGTCTGTGTGTCAGCGACCAGAGTTCCTCCCTGAACTCAACTCAGTTCTTGTTCCTGCCTTACTGCTTTTGCTTCTTTGGGTGTGTGTGTGTCTGTGTGTATCTGTGTGTGTCTGTGTATGTATGTCTCTTCCTTTCTCCCCCCTCTGTCACTTTAATGACCAGTCATCTGAAACAACAGATTTAGGTGTGAGAGAAGCACCTTTGATCTGATCTTCGCTGCAGGGCTGTTCTATAGCGCCTTCGTTGCTATTCTTAGTCTTGTCTATTTTAGGGTCCAAAAGCAGTTGACGTTTCTGGTTCTGTGAAGTCCCTACCTTTGGCCTCTTTATTCCTGTGCGTCTCTCTGCACCAGCCAGCTGACTTCCACCTGCGCACGGCCCTTCCTCACAGCGCCTTGTTCAGACAGCAGGATAGCCAACGTGCACTAGACTGACTCCTGCAGCTCTTTCTATGTGTTCTGGCACTGCTGGCCGGTGCTGTTTGCCAAGCTTAGGCAAGTGACAGCTGTACCCAGCGCTTTGCCATAGCTAACAGGGATCACCAGCTTTCCAGCTGCCAGTATCTACTTTGACAACACCCACCCCTGCCTCCCAAGTCAGTGCCGCATATGGTCAGTTTTATTTTTTATTTTTTATTTATTTATTTATTTTGAGACAGGGTCTGGCTTTGTCGCCCAGGCTGGAGTACAGTGGTGGGATCTCAAGTCACTGTAACCTCTGCCTCCCAGGTTCAAGCAGTTCTGCTTCAGCCTCCCATGTAGCTGGGACCATAGGCACGTGCCACCACGCCCGGCTAATTTTTGTATTTTTGGTGGAGACAGGATTTGGCCATGTTTCCCGGGCTGATCTTGAACTCCTGGGCTCGAGCAGTCTGCCTGCCTCAGCCTCCCAAAGTACTGTGATTGCAGGTGTGAGCTGCCACACCTGGCCCAATATGGTGCGTTTTCATTTGGGAAGCACCACACACCAAGAGACCTCTGGTACTGCTACGATCGTATCATCTTGTTTTCACTTCAAACCCTTTTTCCCCATTGGGCTTCCAATGCAGATGGTTGAGTCAGTTATAATCTCTTTTTTTTTTTTTTTTTGAGACAGAGTTTCACTCTTGTCTCCCAGGCTAGAGTGCAATGGTGTGATCTGGGCTCACTGCAACCTCCGCCTCCCAGGTTCAAGCGATTCTCATGCCTCAGCCTCCTGAGTAGCTAGGATTACAGACATATGCCACCATGCCCAGCTAATTTTTGTATTTTTGGTAGAGATGGGGTTTCACTGTGTTAGCCAGGCTGGTCTCTAACTCCTGAGCTCAGGTGATCTGCCCTCCTCAGTCTCCTATAGTGCTGGGATTATAGACATGAGCCACCACTCCTAGCCTTTTTTTTTTTTTCCAATAGAGACTGGAGTGTCACTGTGTTGCCCAGGCTGGTCTCGAACTCCTGAGCTCAGGTGATCTGCCCTCCTTGGTCTCCCATAGTGCTGGGATTGCAGACATGAGCCACCGTGCCCAGCCTTTTTTTGAATAGAGACTGGAGTCTCACCATGTTGCCCAGGCTGGTCTCAAACTCCTGAGCTCAAGCGATTCTCCCACCTTGTCCTCTCAAAGTGCTGAGATTACAGGCATGAGCCTCCGAGCCCAGACTGTAATATTCTTTTACAAAATTTTAAAATCTCTTTCATTCAGCATTTTTAGTTGCATTTTCTGCCTTTCTTCCTTACTGAGTCTTACCAAAGGTAGGTCTAATAATCTTCCCGGCCAGGCGCGGTGGCTCATGCCTGTAATCCCAATACTTTGGGAGGCCAAGGCTGGCAGATCACGAGCTCAGGAGTTCGAGACCAGCCTGGCCAACATGGTGAAACCCCATCTCTACTAAAAATACGAAAATTAGCCGGACATGGTGGTGCATGTCTGTAATCCCAGCTACTCGGGAGGCTGAGGCAGGAGAATTGCTTGAACCTGGGAAGTGGAGGTTACAGTCAGCTGAGATCGCGCCATTGCACTCCAGCCTAGGCGATAGAGTGAGACTCCGTCTCAAAAACCAAACAAACAAAAACTCCCCGAAAAAACAACTTTTTTATCCTAATTTTTTTTGTTTTTGATTTTGTTTTTGTTTTTTGGGTTTTTTTTTTTTTTGAGACAGAGTCTTGCTCTGTCACCCAGGCTAGAGTGCAGTGGCATGACCTCAGCTCACTGCAACCTCCAACCCCCAGGTTCAAGCAATTCTCCTGCCTCAGCCTCCTGAGTAGGTGGGATTACAGGTGTGCACCACCACGCCCAGCTACTTTTTGTATTTTAGTGGAGATGGGGTTTCACCATGTTGGTCAGGCTAGTCTTGAACTCCTGACCTCAGGTGATCCACCCGCCTTGCCCTCCCAAAGTGCTGGTATTACAGGCGTGAGCCACAGCGCCTGGCCTATTCTGATATGCTTTACTGTTGTTCCATACTTAATTGATTTCTACTGTGGCATAACAAGAAATATATGTTTGGTCTCTGCCCCTGGTTCCTGGTACGCAGCTTCCTAAACCCTTGGATGCTCTAGAGTGAAGACTGTCTTTTGTATGCTGACAGCTGGTAGCTGGGGCTTCTAGGTAACATTAGGATAGTCATGGTCCCCTGAAAGACAAAGCAGGATTACAGACCTAGAACTTTTCAGCCCCACCCCAGGAGGTAGGGGAGACGGACTGAAGATTGAGCTAATCACCAGTGATCAATGATTTCATCAGTCGTGACTCCATAATGAGACCTCCCTAAAAACCCCAAACCACAGGGTTCGGAGAGCTGCTGGCCTGACAAGCCCAGCAAGGTGCTGGGAGGGTGGTATATCCAAAGAGTGTGCGGAAGCTCTGCACCCCTTCCCCCATCCCTCACCCTGTGCGTCTCTTCCATTTGACCATTCCTTTATAATAAACCAGTAATTGTAAGTCAAGTGCCTTCCTGAGCTCTGTGAGCCATTCTAGCAAAGCCAAGGAGGGGCTCGTGGGAAGCCCCAGTGTACAGCTGCCTGGTCAGAAATACAGTGGCCATCTGGGGCTCCCAGCTGGCGGCTCAGGGGGCCAGTCTTGTGGGACTGAGCCCTTCCTAACTGTGGAGTCTACACTGACCCTGAGTAGTTACAGTAGTATCCGAATTGAATTGTAGGATGTCCAGTTAGTGTCAGAATTGGTTGGTGTGGAAGACCCACATAGCTGGTGTCAGTAGTGTGACCGGAACAGCTCACCCTCACCTTTGTGTTCTACTTGCTTTATTTGGGTTTGCTCTGTAGCTCATTTTCAGCTTCTGAAATGCACACTTACTGCATTAGTTTTGTCGCCGTTTCCTTAAAAAATTTCTTTAAAGTTGAAAATTACCCACAAGAACTAGTTTAGCTGTGTCTCCCAAATTGTGACTGAAGTATTTCATCATTGCAGAAGCCCATTTTCCCCATTTTAGCATCTCGGAAATTGAGATGCAGCTTTTAGTCAAGATGGTACATCCTGTTTCAGTCAGCAGCTTTTTCCTTTCTCAGTGGTGTATGAAATTATGGTGTTTCCTAGACTCAGTGGCATGTTCAGTGCAGTGAAGTATCATATGGTGTTTGCATTGTCTTTTAGCTCTAAGTATTTCATAATTTCCCTTTTTTCTTTGAGACGGACTCTCTGTCACCCAGGCTGGAGTGCAGTGGCGCAATCTTGGCTCACTGAAACCTCTGCCTCCCGGGTTCAGGCGATTCTCCTGCCTCAGCCTCCTGAGTAGCTGGGACTACAGGCGCCCACCACCACCACACCCAGCTAATTTTTGTATTTTTAGTAGAGATGGAGTTTCATCATGTTGATCAGGATGGTCTCGATCTCCTGACCTCGTGATCCACCTGCCTTGGCCTCCCAAAGTGCTGGGATTACAGGCGTGGGCCACTGCGCCCAGCCCATAATTTCTCTTTTTTTAGCTCAATCGTTTCTAGTAATATGCTATTTAGTTTCCAGATACGAGGTGTTTCTAGCTGTTCTTTTGTTATTAATGTCTGATTTTATTACATTAAGATCAGAGAATACAGTCTTTATGGTTTTGTTTGTTTGTTTGGTTGGTTGGTTTTTTTTGAGACGGAGCCTTGCTCTGTCGCCCAGGCTGGAGTGCAGTGGCGCCATCTTGGCTCACTGCAAGCTCCGCCTCCTGGGTTCTCGCCATTCTCCTGCCTCAGCCTCCTGGGTAGCTGGGACTACAGGCGCCTGCCACTACGCCTGGCTAATTTTTTTGTATTTTTAGTAGAGACGGAGTTTCACCATGTTAGCCAGGATGGTCTCGATCTCCTGACCTCATGATCTGCCCGCCTCAGCCTCCCAAAGTGCTGAGATTACAGGCGTGAGCCACATGCGCCCAGCCTCCGTATGTTATTTTTCATGAATTTATTAGGACTTTTGTCTTCAGGCTCTTTTTTTGCTTTTTTTTTTTTTTTTGAGACAGAGTCTCACGCTGTTGGCCAGGCTGGAGTGCAGTGGCACAATCTAGGCTCACTGCAACCTCCGTCTCCTGGGCTCAAGCAATTCTGCCTCAGCCTCTGGAGTAGCTGGGATTATAGGCATCTGCCACCATGCCTAGCTACGTTTTGTATTTTTGGTAGAGATGGGGCTTCACGATGCTGGCCAGGCTGGTCTCGAACTCCTGACCTCAGGTGATCCGCCTGCCTTGGCCTCCCAAAGTGCTGGGATTACAGGCGTGAGCCACCATGTCCGGCCTGTCTTCTGGCTTTTTAAGGGTGTCTCTTTTTTTTTTTTTTTTTTTTTTTTTTT